>NW_010323961.1:0-4081 GCF_000700745.2 Antrostomus carolinensis | reverse complement strand
TTTAAGGTCCTTTCCAACCTAAACCAGTCTGAAAATGGGGTAAAACTGGGGTTGTGAGGTGGCACCTCAAGGTCACGGACTGTCAATAAAGTTCTTGCAGTGCGGAAGCGCTGATGTGCTCTGCAATTAGTCACCTCACGACTTGGAAAGCGATAAAATGTTCCCACCTCAACTTTTTATTACAAATGTAGAAAAAAACCCCATGAATCTGGTCAGACCTTTAATGAGTCAACCATTAAAACCAGAGCAAACCGTTCCCAGCCCACGGTCCTTCCACCTTATCGACCACATTGAGCGTGTGAAAGTGTGGTTTGATTTTATAGAGCAATCGATTGCGTTAATAAACTTGGTTTCTATCAAAAATCCCCTTGGCTGGTAATCTGTCACCGCAGGTAATTCGGTTGTTGTCTGACAACACCTCAACAGAAGGAAGAACTTCTTTCAGCTGTTCCACCTGAGCATCAGGAAGAACTTCTTTACTGGGAGGGTGACTGAGCACTGGGACAGGCTGCCCAGAGAGGTTGTGGAATCTCCTTCCCTGGAGATATTCAAAAACCATCTGGACAAACTCCTGGTTCATGTGCTCTGGGAGTCCCTGCTTGAGAAGTTTAGTTGGACTATGAGGGTGGTCAGACACTGGAACAGGTTGCCCAAGGAAGTTGTAGATGCCCCCTCCCTGGAAGTGTTTGCGGCCAGGTTAGATGAGGCTTTGAGCAACCTGGTCTAGTGGAAGGTGTCCCTGCTGCTGGCAGGGGGGTTGGAACTGGATGAGCTTTAAGGTCCCTCCAATCCAAACCATTCCATGATTCTATGACTAGATGTGACCCTCAGGAGCTCCCTTCCAACCTCAACCATTCCATGATTCTGTGATCTAAACCTAGATTTTCCATTTTCTTGGAAACAACAACCCATAAACTATTTTTTTTTTTACCTTCCTTGAAAATCTAGACCTAAATTTTCCATTTTCTTGGAAATGACAGAATCACAGGATGGTGGGAAGGGACCTCAGGAGATCATCTAGTGACCATTCTGTGATTCTGGGGAACAGTGTTCATCTCTGAGCGGGTGTGTGTGAGGAAGGGAAGGCGCTTCCCTTTATTTACTCATTTTCTCCATGAAAAATGAATACAGCTTGGGGGGGGAAAAAAAATGGGGGGGAAAACCCCCACTCTCAACCTCACCAGCTCATGGTGTCAACTTCTCCTTGAGCACAGGGAGCAGCACCCAGTTTGCTTTAGGTGGGATCATCACCAACTTCAGAGCCGCTCCAGCTCTCTGCCCCTTGGCAGGAGAACTTCGTATTTTGCACCGACGTTATATTGTCTATGGAGTTATTTCCTTTTCTTTATGATTAAGCATCAACTTCTTGCTCGGAGATCAAAGCCAAACTCTCTTCCTTTTTGGCTGGCGGCGCCGTTGCCTGCGTAAGATGAGGAGAGTTGTGTGTAAGAGGTTCTGGGATCCTCGTCAATAAGACGACAGAGATGAGCGTGGTTGCGTCGCTGAGGTGTTTACTGTCCATATCCTGCTTTTGAAGCTGGGAGGAAATTTTTATGGATGGGAGCCACGGGATAATTCACTTTTTATCCTTCCATCAGTCTTGGAGAACTTTTTTAAGGTTGTTTTGGGGTTTTTTTTTTCCTTCGGAGAATCATGGAATGGTTTGGTTGGGAAGGGACCTAAAAGCTCATCCAGTTCCAACCCCCCTGCCAGCAGCAGGGACACCTTCCACTAGACCAGGTTGCTCAAAGCCTCATCCAACCTGGTCACAAACACTTCCAGGGAGGAGCAGCCACAGCTTCTCTGCACAACCTGGGACACTGGCTCACCACCCTTACAGTGAAGAACTTCTTCCTAATATGAGAGGATAATATAAATTATCCTCCATGAGAGGATAATTTGCTGTTCTGTCGTATCTTTTCCTTTGGGTACCTTAAATATTAGCTGAGTTTCTTGAACCTTCACCAATTCCTTTGATTGCAGAGCTCGTTTTTTTTCTGGCAGGAGAACTTCCCTGGGGGAGCTTTAGAGTTGATGCAAGTCAAGGTTTAATGACAGGAAGGGGAAGACAGGACAAAGGTGGTGGCTGTGAAACAGGTGCCTGGCAAAAGGGATTGTCACAGCTCACAGAGAGCTCCAGACGGATGCAAAAGGCGAGATCTTGGCTTGGGTGAAAGTCCAGGATAAAATTCCTGTTGAATTTGGCAAGGTTGAGATGTCACGGAGAGGTGACAGAGCTGTCCTGATGTCATGAGCAGAGCTGCTCCTCACACCTCCAGGTACAACACCCCCCTCTCCACACAGCCCCAGGAGCTTCAGCAAAATCTTTTTCCAAGTAAATGGAAAAGGAAAAAATTGAATTTCCAGGGCCACGCCAGCAACAGGGCTGACGGCTGCTCCGTTTGCATCTCCTAATTACGTTAATTATTGGAAGCGTGTGAGAGTTCGGCGTGTGGGCTCCAGTCCAGCTGTGCCACGGGCTACACGGGCTTAGAAGAAAAAGCCTGTCCCAAAAACATCAGAGCATCCCTGGATCTGTTTCTGGAGCTGTCACCGTGTGCCTTCCTTCTCCCATAGGGCTGGAAGAAGCTCAGAGGTCACCTCCTCCATCAGCCTTGATCCTGCTGGGCCATCCCTGCTGATATCCAGACCCTTCTCTAAGACCTGTGGTGATGGAGAGCTCTCCTGGTGGTGCTGGGAAACCTTAATCTATGGATTTAATTTTCCTTGATACCTGCTACAGCAGTTACATCAAGACAAGCATGGGCAGAAGGTGGAGGGAGGGGATTCTGCCCCTCTGCTCCGCTCTCCTGACACCCCACCTGCAGTGCTGCCTCCAGTGCTGGGGCCACCAACAGCACAAGGACATGGAGCTACTGGAACCAGTGCAGAGGAGGTCACCAGGATGATGCCAGGGCTGGAGCAGCTCTGCTGTGAGGACAGGCTGAGAGAGTTGGGGCTGTTGAGCCTGGAGAAGAGAAGGCTCCGGGGAGACCTTCTAGTGGCCTCCCAGTACCTGAAGGGGCTCCAGGAAGGCTGGGGAGGGACTTTGTCCAAGGGCAGGGAGTGAGAGAACAAGGGGTGATGGCTTGAAAGTGTAAGAGGGGAGATGGAGATGAGATGTGAGGAAGAAATTGTTTGGTGTGAGGGTGGTGTGCCAGTGTCCCAGGTTGGCCAGAGAAGCTGTGGCTGCTCCTCCCTGGAAGTGCTGAAGGCCAGGTTGGATGAGGCTTTGAGCAACCTGGTCTAGTGGAAGGTGTCCCTGCTGCTGGCAGGGGGGTTGGGACTGGCTGAGCTTTAAGGTCCCTTCCAACCCAAACCAGTCTGGGATTCTATGCCTGGAGGTTTCTGGGCAATGTCTTGGAAGGATCAGCCAATCTCCCTACACAGGCCACCAGCATCAATCAAGTCCTACAGGCACCACCAGTCCTGCAGTTTTTTGGAAGGACAAACATTGTCACTCCATCTTATTCCATAACAAACCTTTCCCTAAGGGTGTTGGGATGGAATCACTCAGGCTGAGATCTCCAGTTCATTCAGGCAGGATCCTGGTGGATGTGACCCATAACCAGATCTCCTCCTGCCCCCCTGATTTCTTCATTGACTCAAAAAATCACGTTCCTGAGGTCGGGACAAAGAAGAAAAACAAGGGAACACAGGTGTGAGGTTGTGCTCCGGGCTGCGAGCACCTCGGGATGCATGAAGGAAGCACTTAAGGAAGCTCCTTGCTGCACCGGGGGAGACAGGTCAGAGCTGGTGTGAGCTTCTCATTGATTGTGCTTCTCTCAATGGTCGTCATCTTTTGACCCACCTTGGAGCCAACACGGCAGGCAGCTTCATTCCTCTGAGTGTCCCGTGCCACTGGGAACTGGTGTTTCCACTCACAAATCTCAGATGCATCGTTTGGCCTTCATTGACCCCAGTGAAGATGCTGTTGTCTCCAGTTTGTCCCCAGCTGCTGGTCAGCCACCCTGCCAGAGGTCACCTTCCCCTCTGGCCAACCAGCAGAACTTCACAGATCTGCTGAAACCATCCTGGTTATGGTTAAACACTCACAGAATCCCAGACTGGTGGGGGTTGG
>NW_010323960.1:1179-3652 GCF_000700745.2 Antrostomus carolinensis | reverse complement strand
ACGGTGACGTGGTGATGGGGACCCACCTTGACGAACATCTTGTTGCCCACGGCGGCGCGCGAGGCCTTGGCCGGGGAGCAGTAGACCGACATGGACTTGCGGTCGCGGGAGAACTCCAGGGTGAACTCCTTCTTCATCAGCTGCTTGATGACCTGAGGGGTGAGGGACACGTGGTTACGGGGGGACACCAGGGGCAGGGGGACCACGGGGACACCAGGAGAACATTGGGGACACCAGGAGAACATTGGGGACATCAAGATGTGGGGTCACCATGGAGAAGGTGAGGACAGGAGCCATGGAGACACCAGGAGAACCTTGGGGACATCAAGGACATGAGGAGAATATTGAGGTCAACAAGATGGAGGTGGAGATGGGGTCACCATGGAGAAGGTGAGGACAGGAGCCATGGAGACACCAGGAGAACCTTGGGGACATCAAGGACATGAGGAGAATATTGAGGTCAACAAGATGGAGGTGGAGATGGGGTCACCATGGAGAAGGTGAGGACAGGAGCCATGGAGACACCAGGAGAACCTTGGGGACATCAAGGACATGAGGAGAATATTGAGGTCAACAAGATGGAGGTGGAGATGGGGTCACCATGGAGAAGGTGAGGACAGGAGCCATGGAGACACCAGGAGAACCTTGGGGACATCAAGGACATGAGGAGAATATTGAGGTCAACAAGATGGAGGTGGAGATGGGGTCACCATGGAGAAGGTGAGGACATGGGGACAATGGGGACACCAGGAGAACATTGGGGACAACGAGGACATGAGGAGAACATTGAGGTCAACAAGATGTGGGGTCACCATGGAGAAGGTGAGGACATGGGGACAATGGGGACATGAGGAGAACCTTGGGGACAACGAGGACATGGGGACAACGGGGACACCAGGAGAACATTGAGGTCAACAAGATGGGTGGTCACCATGGAGAAGGTGAGGACAGGAGCCATGGGGACACCAGGAGAACCTCAAGAACATCAAGACATGGAGGACAAGGAGGACAAGGAGGACACATGGAGGACACTGAGGTCAACAAGATGGGTGGTCACCATGGAGAAGGTGAGGACAGGAGACATGGAGACACCAGGAGAACCTTGGGGACATGAAGGACATGAGGAGAACGAGGACACCAGGAGAACATTGGGGACAACAAGATGGGGGGTCACCATGGAGAAGGTGAGGACAGGAGACACGGGGACACCAGGAGAACCTCAAGAACATCAAGACATGGAAGACGTGGGGACAACGAGGTGAGGAGAACATTGAGGTCAACAAGATGGGTGGTCACCATGGAGAAGGTGAGGACAGGAGACATGGAGACACCAGGAGAACCTTGGGGACATTGAAGACACGGGGACAACGGGGACACCAGGAGAACCTCAAGAACATCAAGACATGGAAGACACGGAGGTGAAGCTGGGGGAAGGAGGTGACAGGAGATGACAGGAGGTGACAGGAGGTGACAGGAGGTGACAGGAGGTGACACTCACCGAGTTGCAGGCGTTGGCTCTCTCCACCTTGGAGAGGTTCCTCACGTCGGTGTTGAAGACGTTCATCTTCTCCACCAGGCAGGTCAAGGCCGTCTCCGTGGCTTCTCCAACCTTCTCGTAGACCCCTTTGGACTAGTGGGACCAGGTGGTGGTGTCACCAAGTGTCACCATGGATGATGGATGATGATGGTGGCACCACCATGGGGTTGAGGGGACACGGGGGACAATGGTCACCTCGTTGTAGTCCAAGGAGGAGTCGTTGCAGAGGGCGCAGATGGTGGCCAACTCCACCAGCCCGTCGTACTGCCCGGCCTTGACGTGCTTCTCCTGCTTCATCCTTCACAGGGGGACACCTGGGGTCACCTCGGGACCTTCTCGGGGTCATCAATGGACCTCAAAGATCTCCTGAGGTCATCTAGGGTGGCCCAATGTCCTCCAAGACCTCTTGGGTGGCCCAACATCCCCAAGAACCTTCTGGGGTCACCTTGGGTGACCCAATGTCCCCAAGGATCTCCTTTGGGTGGTCCAATGTCCTCCAAGACCTCTTGGGTGGCCCAACATCCCCAAGAACCTTCTGGGGTCACCTTGGGTGACCCAATGTCCCCAAGGATCTCCTTTGGGTGGTCCAATGTCCTCCAAGACCTCTTGGGTGGCCCAACATCCCCAAGAACCTTCTGGGGTCACCTTGGGTGACCCAATGTCCCCAAGGATCTCCTTTGGGTGGTCCAATGTCCTCCAAGACCTCTTGGGTGGCCCAACATCCCCAAGAACCTTCTGGGGTCACCTTGGGTGACCCAATGTCCCCAAGGATCTCCTTTGGGTGGTCCAATGTCCTCCAAGACCTCTTGGGTGGCCCAACATCCCCAAGAACCTTCTGGGGTCACCTTGGGTGACCCAATGTCCCCAAGGATCTCCTGATGTCCCCTTGGGTGACCCAATGTCCTCCAGGACCTCTTGGGGGACTCCATGACCTCC
>NW_010323960.1:0-293 GCF_000700745.2 Antrostomus carolinensis | reverse complement strand
CCCCTTTGGGTGTCCCAATGACCTCCAGGACCTCTTGGGTGGCCCAATGTCCCCAAGGATCTCCTGAGGTCACCTTGGGTGGCCCAATGTCCTCCAGGAGCTCTTGAGTGGCCCAATGTCCCCAAGGGTCTTCTGAGGTCACCTTGGGTGGCCCAATGTCCTCCAGGACCTCCTGGGTGACTCAATGACCTCCAGGAGCTCTCGGGTGACTCAATGTCCCTCTGATGTCCCCTTGGGTGGCCCAAGGTCCTCCAGGACCCCCTGGGTGACCCAATGTCCCCAAGGATCTCCTG
>NW_010323959.1:12194-12465 GCF_000700745.2 Antrostomus carolinensis | reverse complement strand
ATCCAGCAGTGTGAGTGCCTGCTGTAGAAAATCCCCTTTTCTGCTTTTTACCAGGAAGAACCAAGTACAAGTTAGTCTGCAACTTCCCAAAAACTGTGGTAACATCCGTAGTCTCTTCCAGTGGGCAGCAGCACCTCTGGGTAGTAAATTTCAGCTTCTGAAAAATAAGTTTGATTTTCTCAGCAGTCTGTCATAGCTCTCCTAGAAGTAAATCCAGTGGTTGTCCAAGCAGGCTGAAAAATAGCAGCTTAACCCTTACGAGTCATTTGCA
>NW_010323959.1:0-12163 GCF_000700745.2 Antrostomus carolinensis | reverse complement strand
TAGGATGCTGTTAGTTTTTAGTTCATTTTCTTAGTCATATGTTCATTAACTGAGCATCAGGCTCTGGAAAGTTAGAGTTCGCAGTCTGCTCTTGAGGCTTTAAAGTTTGTAAATAGTGACTGATCTGAAGGAAAAAAAAACTATTAAAAAAGGGAAAGAAAAAAGAAATCCAACTATTGATTAATGAGCACAAAACAAAATGCCCTGGTTATTTTTTTCTACCTTTAGCAAAGGTTTTAACACACTACGTGGGAGACTTCTTTTAGCAAGGATGTAATCAGCTGGATGGAAAGAGGGTAGCACAAAGGCAAGAAACTAATAAGCCCAGGAGAGTGCATTTTTCTGACTTACTTGAGTAGGCACAAGGTTTTCCAACAGAAGCACCCCTGCCTATAATCTCCTCAGAGCACACTGAACCAGACTGATAACCACTTATCTCAAAGAGCCAGCAGCATTACACGTGTGATGTATTTCAGGCATAAGCTTGCTTTGGCTATATGCCTTTTTTTTAAGCTCTGAGAAACAAGGATGCTCCATAAATGATTATTTGTTTTACTTATGTGCATTTTTAAACAAAAATCATTAAAAATATGGATACAGTAATACAGTAATTTAATTGTTCCCCATCTGTTCCTGCTATGTTGCCTTTGCAGGAGTGTATTTGTGTTTGTATTTGTTTGTATTGTGCTAAAATGAAACACAAGACCACAAGAACAGCTGGAGTGACTCAGGCTAGGGCTCCATCTAATCAAATAGCTGTCTCCAGCAGTAATTGTCTGGGGATATGTGTAGGAGCTTCAGTGGAAAAATAATCGATAGACCAACTAAAACTATGGGTCTTTACGTTAGCAACCATCCCAATGTACAACAGTGCGAATTCAGGGGGAGTTTGTGTGACTGAGGGTCAGCCCTGACGGTCTTTTTCAGTACTGTAGACATGGTAAAGAGCAGCTCCCTAGTGAGCGGTGCTCCTTTGTGCTTCCACAAAATCATCTCTTCTTATGCTGCCTTTCATTTTCATATCACACACATGGCATTACAGACCTTGCTGAGGGGAATCTTTGTTGTGCCTGATGTTGTTGTATGGATGTTACACCACTGTCAGTTGTTTACCTTTTTCCCAGCAAACTCATCTCAGAGTTTAGCTGAAGATTTTATCAGTTACCTTTTAATCTGAAGATGAACAATTGGACTTGATGCTATTCCCGTTTTCACAGAATCACAGAATGTCAGGGATTGGAAGGGACCTCAAAAGATCATCTAGTCCAATCTCCCTGCCAGAGCAGGAACCTAAATGAGATCACACAGGAAGGTGTCCAGGCGGGTCTTGAATGTCTCCAGAGAAGGAGACTCCACAACCTCCCTGGGCAGCCTGTTTTCATGGGTTCCCAACAAATTAATGCTACTATTTCTGTATATCAATTGTACTAGGTAGAAGAACCTGCAAAATCAGCCACGTAAAATTTAGTTTACTGGGTGGATGAAAGGTTAACTCGCTTCTTAACTATCACATGTGTTATTTTGTCTTATAGCTGTGGTGGTTCTGGCCTTTGTAATTTGCTGGTTGCCTTACCACATTGGCAGGATCATATTTATAAACACCCAAGACACCAGGATGATGCTGTTCTCCCAGTACTTTAATATATTTGCTCTGCAGCTTTTCTACCTGAGCGCATCCATCAACCCTATCCTCTACAACCTCATTTCGAAGAAGTACAGGGCAGCAGCCTACAAGCTGCTGTTGCCACACCGAGCTGCAGAACGGGCTTTCACGGTAACGAAAGATGCTGGTGGCTGCACGGAGACCAGCGCTAGCACGAGACACGAGTACCCCATCAGCCTCTGAGACTGCGCCCCCCGCTTTTCCAGGCGTTCTCTTCAAAGGAGGGGAACTTCCTTTTCACAGGAGAGCTGCACAAGGATGGACATTTGTCAGAGCACGTGGTATTTTGTAACAGTTTGTATTTTGAAATGCTTGTATTTTTTGTTAACAGAGCAAGCAAGGACCATAGTGTGGTCCAGTGAGAATGATTTGCCACTCGTGAAAGATAATAAGAAAAGCTGGAGTAAGTTGCCAGTAAAACTGTGGTTTCAGTTTATTACACGTTGTTCATTGCATGTGTTCTGTGCAATTTCCAGTATTCTCTAAAAATCAAGAACCGCAGAATTTTCTAACATCAAGGACAGCAAAGGAAGAGGGAGTCTGAGCCAGCAGCTCTGCTTGGGTGCAGCAATGGGTAAAACTCCCAGACAGCCTTTGCCATTTTAAAATGGTTGTCATATAAACAAACTTTTACAAAACACAGTCTTGCAAGGAGATGGATGTGAAAGAAATCACCCACCACCCTGAACACCCTTGGAAGAAGGGGGCATGTATTCTTAGTACCTGGCCTCGTCATCACGAAGGGGAGTTTCCTGGACAGTTCCACTGATTCTTCCCTTGGGGAAGCGTCTCCTCTGCACAGCACCCTCTGGGCTTAACCCTTTTGGTCTGACCCATGCGATCAAATAAGGTCTCTTAATTATATTCTAGGAGCCAATCCCCTAGATCTGTAAGAGTTTCAATATTCCTGATCACTTCCTCATGATAAACCCATAGTGTGTGGTTAACGTTAGCGGTGTGTCTCCGCTGCCTCACGTTATTTATGTACGGCGCGTGCAAATAATAGGCGGAGTGAACCTGTCTCGCCACAAACGAGACCCGCCACTGAACGTGCCAGACTGTCCCCAGGACTCACTGCTACGTAACGCTGCGCTGCAAGGCTAAAGACAGCTCGCTAATTTTGCTCTAAAGATTTTAAACACAGACTTTAAACTCTACAATTTAGGAAGGAGCACTTGTTGTGAGGAAAAGCTTGAAGGAGTTGCAGTACCTGTTTCTCCAGAGGGCCGTCGCACTGATGCACTTTACCTGTTACCCTCCTGGCTATAGTGATATAAATCTGGGATATATAAAGTGGGATTGTGCCTACAGAAGCATCACTGGTGGCATGTCCACGCTTGCCCTTGGTTATCTGTTAACCTTTATTAATTAGCATGTCTGTGGATGAAGGAAGTGGTGTTTACCGAATTCAGCATCCAGCTCAGACATCTCAAGACAGTGGAATTGAACCTGAACCTTCTCTGGGTTTTAAAAATATCACCAGTTCTCCATGTAACCATCCATAGCTCTGAGTCACTGAATTAAAAAAATATAAAGAATGAAAAAAAAACCCCTAGCTGACTGTGCACACGTTAAGCTTTGTTCTTCTTTCAGCTTTGTGCTGGGGGAGAGCAGTTGTTTGCAGGGCTTTTGCTGGGGGAGGCTGTCATTACAGTGTTATATTATAATAAAAGAATAGCTGGCATTTTCTGTTTGTTTGGAGAAGTTATTTTTAACAGTAATCTTTGTAAATGTATGTAGACAGGGGGGAAAAAAAAGCTTTGTCCGATTGATGTGTGGCCGTGGAGCCTCGTTGGCATGCCTGTGGTCTGCTGGCAAAGTCTTTTCCTCTGTCACTAGCTATGAAATTGTGCTGGGAGGTAAACACTTCCCCAGCAGAAATTTCCACAAAAGCCATCTTGTAGGTACCATGAGCACAAGGTGTGAGCGGGAGGAGGGAGGGAAACGCTCCAGTGGGATGCTGCACTGAACCCCCCTTTTCCGGGATGTGCTCCCTCCTGCAGGGAGTCCTGGCACCCTTCTGCTTTCCAAGTGCACTGGGTGTCCAGGGCAGAGCCCTCTGTGGGTCCCTCACGGCTGGGACCCCATCTTGCTGTTCACAAGCTGCTTGTGGGGTGACTGTTTCTGCAGGGAGCTTCAGGCTTGGGCTGCTCCTGCTCGGCTCAGAAGACAGTCTGCAGCAGAAGGCTTCTTCTCCCGGTGGCAGACTCCATGGAATGGTCAGGTTTTCTGGGAAAGTCATTTGTATCCCTGTTAGAAATACCCCTTCGGCATGCTCAGTGGAATAACACACCCAGCAAAGCACGTCCATGAGCTTGCAGTGCCTTTTTCTTAATGCTCTGTCGCTATCAGAACAAACGCTGAGGAAATAGATGGTGTCTGGGGAGCTTCCTCGGAGTTCACCAGGCCTGACGCTGCTGTCTCTGGCAGTTGGGACTGCATTGTGTAAGGAGGGATGTTGTAAATAAAAAAAATAGCACTGGCTTATTTATTCCCAGGAACTTTGTGTCCAGGTGCAGCCAGGCCATCTTTAGAAGTATTTCAGAAGTAGTTTCCATACAGGCTATAAAATACAAGGGAAAGTGGGACTAGAGGTGCAGAGCAACTTTGCCAGGCAGAGAGGAAGAAATGATGATGATGCTAATTTTGAAGAGAGGGAAAAATGAGATTATGTAAAAGAAAAGAACAAAGAAGGGATGATAAAAAGAAAGCATGTCAAGGTAGTTGGTTTTTTAAGAGAACACTCAGTTATGTTGAAATGCACAGGAAAGAAAACAGTGATTTGACAGAGCCCACAGGTGACCCCGGAGGCTTGTCAGACAGAGCGTGATTGTACTCAGGAAGACATTAAACCAAAATTAACCACCTGAAGCTTGAAAGGGATCTAAAGCCACTCACTCTTAAACATGTGAATTGTTTTTTCCGAACAGAGCTGAAAGAAAGTCCTCCCATGGACTGTAGCCTCCAGTGTCAGCTCAGCCCCGGCTGGCGAGGTGGCTCGGGGGGATGCTCGCCAGGTCCTGCTGGCCTTGGGGCAGCAGGGTCAGCCTCTCCGGCTCGCTCAGGGACCTGCAGCCTCAGATATGCTCCCTGACCACCTGCCCCACACTTGCAAAGCTGCTGGGTGCCTGCCACTGACTGCCAAGCATTGCAATAACATTTAAAAAAAATTTTAAAAGAAAGAAAAAGAGCTGGTAGCCCAAAGGCAAGTTGAGAAAAGACACCCGGAAAATCCACGGAAACCGTTCTCTGAGAGGGAGGCGACATCTGTGAAATCTTACCCGTTTGATGCAGACACATAAAGTTTGTGGAAGCTTTACAGCCTAAACAGTTGTGACAGAGAGAAGAGTGATGGTCTCTGATGAATAGATCATTAGTCTACCCATGGCTGCTTGTGTGTCCAGCCTCCCGTGAGCCTGCTCTGAAGCCCACTGTGACTGCTTAATAAATGTACTGATGCCTGCTTTGCAGTCGGTGGTTTGCCAGTTGTGTTGGGCTGTCCCTGTAAGCAGCCACAAAGAAAGCTGCTGAAGTCCTTGGAAAAACGTTTGCATGTTCTGTTAACTCTGGTGAAGCACGCCTGCTGGTAAGACCCAGGTTCATTTTAACAACAGTAAGTTTTCATTCTGAACAGAAGATGAAAGAAAATAAAGGGATGTCACTCTTGGAGCTCCCCAGTGGACAACCAGCTGCAAGTCTCCTTATCTCACCCCACAGCCACCCTTGAGCCCCAGCGTGACCCCTGGGTGCAGCCAGAGATGGACCCACAAGGTCAATGTTCAGCTCAGGCTGCATCTTTGCATCCCAGCTGCTGGCTGCTGTGTGGAGAGGTCTCACCTCACGCTCTCCCGCTGTGACAGGCCAACTGAAGCCTCCTGAGGTTCTCCATGAACCCTCTGGGGGATCCTCTGAGTGATGAAAATGTTCCCTGAGAACAGCAAAAATGTGAGGAGTGCTCGACCAATTTCTCAGACATGTTTGTGGTTTAAATGAAATAGGTCATTCATACAACTGTCAGGGAGTCCAAAAGAAATAGTTACACCGCAATCAAGTGGGCAAGAACAAAGCCCCCTAAAGTGCAGTGAAGAAGATTAAAACCAAGAAATCTGATGACCCTGGTAGATATGTAGGCAGGGGAAAGTCGTGCTCAATCCCCAGCAAAGCTGGTGGGGACTGAGGACTTTGAATATAAATACTAAATAAATTTAAACAAAAATAAAAATAAAATATTACAAAGAAGTCCAAGAAGTGACATAAATACGTCAGCTTTAAACCAAGTTTTCTTCACCTTTTGGGCACTTCATGGCTTTGCCCTCTCCTTGCCAGTTATCGCTTTTTGCCATCTAGAGGCTGATGCTGCTGCCAGGCATCCTGTGATGCCCATCTCTACATCCACATTTACTGGGAGCGGGTCCCAGACAATAGTGTTGGTGCCCCAGCCCAGTTGCATGGTTGGGAAAAGGTCTACCCCTAAATGCCCTCAAAGCTTGTCATCATCATCCCTCAGATCTGTCCTTAAGAGGTCACCTTTCTTGTGATGCTTACTGAAAAGTCTCCAAATCAAACCTAGAGCTGGATACAAGTCCGACGTAATGTACCATGGTGTCCTAAACCCAGGACTTCAGCAAATACCTCTGCACTTAGCAACAAAGAGCCCAAACTCAGCACAGTCAACCAGCCTGATTGGCACCACCTGGAAATCACTGAAACCAGTGCAGAGTGGCATAAATACAAGCCAAGATGAGAGGGGTGTATTGCCTGGAATGGAAGGAGAACCACCAACAGTGTATGGATGCTACACAAAGCACTCAGATCCCTCTGGAGGATGGTGCAATCGTCGTATCAGAGTTGACAGCCACCCTGGCCAGAGTAGGAGATAAAAAGCAGCGAAGGGACAAAACTAATTATTTTCCAGAACTTATTTAAGATACCCCACATGACAAGAACACAAGGATGGTGAGATCCCAGGTGCCCTCACACCCTGCCCTCCCAGGCAGCAGCCACTAATGGATTTGCTAGTTGCCACAGCAGAAGTGAGTCACCTCCACACCAGTGTTCTCAGAAACACAGCTATGATGTCAAATGACTACAGATGCTTACGTTCCTGCTCACTGAGTGGAACGTCATGGCAGCTCCACAAGACTCACTACCTGCCTGCTGTTCTGCTGGGGGTGCCCATACACTGCAGGACTCTGCAACATTCCTGCGCACTGAAGCTCTGTGGAGTCTGCAAAGAAATTCCAGGAAGTCTTTGAAAGAAACAAAAAAATGGCCTGGCTTCTGCTATAAATCAAGGACACCAGCATGGACCGGCCTGCAGCTAAACTGATTATGAAGAGAAGCATAAGGCCCAACAAATGTGTAGCTCCTGTGCAACAAATTTTGCCCATCTTAACAAGGAAATCAGTTCCCTAATTTGAATTTAGGTCTGCTCTTTGTCTGTGCTGTGCAAACACGTCCCAAGGACAAGCTGTATTTTGACCCTGTGAAAGTGGATGCTGTCCACAACCACAGAAGAGGCATCTGGAGAGAGGCCGAGTTTCCCCCGCTCCTGCAGCAGCTGAGCACAGTACAGGGAACATTTTCTTAATCCAGGCTTTCAATTCTGCTGACACCAAGTCAGGTGGCATTCCCAGCACTGGAAGTTATTTGAGGCTCCTAGGCATTACCTCTTCACAGAGCTTAATTCCAACAGACTTCAGCAGAGCCCGCTGGACTGACCTGGACAAGCCGTATCTGTGCAAGGGAATCATAGAATCATAGAATGGTTTGGGTTGGAAGGGACCTTAAAGATCATCTAGTTCCAACCCCCCTGCCATCAGCAGGGACACCTTCCACTAGACCATGTTGCTCAAAGCCTCATCCAGCCTGGCCTTAAACACTTCCAGGGAGGGGGCATCCACAGCTTCTCTGGGCAACCTCTTCCAGTGTCTCACCACCCTCGCAGTGAAGAATTTCTTCCTAATATCTAATCTAAACCTCCCCTCTTTCAGTTTAAACCCATTTCCCCTTGTTCTGTCATTAATTGCCCTTATGAAAAGTCCCTCCCCAGCTTTCTTGTAGGCCCCTTCAGGTACTGGAAGATTGCTGTAAAATCGCCCCACAGCCTTCTCTTTTCCAGGCTCCCAACTCTCTCAGCCTGTCCTCATAGGAGAGGTGCTCCAGCCCTCGGATCGTCCTCGTGGCCTCCTCTGGACTCATCCTTCCAGGTCCATGTCTTTCTTGTGTTGGGGGCTCCAAAACTGGACGCAGTACTCCAGGTGGGGCCTTATGAGAGCTGAGTACAGGGGGAGAATCATCCCCCTCAACCTGCTGGCCACAGCAGCTCATCCACTTGCTCCCAGCATCCCACTCCTCCGGAGCAAGCCTGTGTGGTGACCATAGCACAAGGGACTGACCCTGCCGGGTCAGGGCAGGAGGGCAGGCCGCCATGTTCAGCCACCAAGGAGGGTGGATGGGCCTTCACCCCTTGCCTTACACAGGCTCTTTCTCTCAACAAGACCTTCATGAAAACGAGATCTCTGTATGCCCAGATGGAAACAAGAGACCCCTGCTCAGCAGCTATTGCGCTATCACAGGTCTGCAGGATCCGTGCCATCAGACCCTGTCCTTGCACTGAGAAGCTGGGATAAGGGAGCTGAGATAAGGCGAGCTGCTCCCACGTGGAGCAGCAGCACGTTTCTCCTGCCTCCAGGAAGTTACTGTAAGGAAGGGACAGACTGAACACAGTGACATTTGCTACTTGCTATGCCGCTTGTGAAGGGAGATCCCGCCTGCAGAGCCTGGGAATGGGAAGGAAGCAGGGGAGGATGGAGTTGCCTGGAAACAGCCCTGGCTGAGACAAGCCTGGGAAAAGCACAGGAAAATGCAGAAGAGCAGCGGGAAGTGGTCCCATGGAGCGGAACCCTCCTACCACACAGAAGAGACCCACCCAGCCCCGTTTCTTCCTTATATGCTCTAGTCCCTCCTTACGTATTTTCTCTTCACTAACTGATTTGGCCTCCAGGGTCCATTTTGCAGCTGTTGGCAAGAAACAGCAGTTCTTTTCAGTCTTCATTTTCATTTTGTTTCCTTCTTTTCAGACACTTCCTGCTTTGTAAAGTGCATGGGTGTGTGCGGAGCAGTCTGTCTCCAGGACACTTTTCCATGTGGAAATGTCAAGTGTATTTCATTTCAGTCTGGGCTCTAGGCATACTGCATTTCTTTTTAAACAGGGAAACAAAATTGAATTCTTTCCTCCTTGTCACCAAAACATGGGACAGAACTGTCAAAGGAAACGCATAATAATAAGAAAAAATGACAAGTAATCTCTGTTATGGAATGGATGAAAAATCCAAGTCAGACCATTTGACAGCACATATCACTGCATGGAAACCAATGTCTGAGAAAACCTTAGAATAAATTGTCTCTGTTGGCTTGCGGACGGGAAGAGCAGACAGGCTGCCAGTTTTATGCCAAGCAGCCTTTGGAATATTTGCACAACGGAATTGCGAGCTTTATCACGTGAATGACAGGGAACAAAATCCCATGCCTGAGCTCAGGGGAGTTGGACTGTGAATTAATCTGGGTCACAGACCCAGAGGACAGGGTGGTGTGGAGTGCCCAAGACCTTACTCTCATGTTGAAACCAGTGGAGCAAACTTGGAGTGGTTGCTGAGCTGCTCAGCGCCATTTGGGAGGAACCCTGGCAGCAGCCAAGGGATGCTCACCACCTTGCAGGACATGTCTGCTGTGACTTAGTGGTTGTTGTTTACTAGAAAGTATAACCAGGCAAGTCTTGGACTCCAAGTATCTGTAGGTAACTGCAGAAGCAATTACTTCCAGGCTGTCAGCACAAACCTGGCCCTGTTAGGAGGAAGAAGAGGCATCACTAGCTGCTTCCAGTGACCAGCATTGGAAAGAGCTGTTCATAACCCAGTTATCAGTGGCACCGTGTGCCACCAGCACGGCAAGATGCTGAACTCTCCCTTCACAAGAGGGCCTATGGTTTCTATTTCTGGGTGGAGGGTTTGCACAACCATTTTTGCTGCCTCCATGTTGCAGAGTTGACAGCTGCTGTCTCCATTGTTGTTGAACTCACTTTTACATGGTTCCTAATCTTGCTGTTTTTCAAAGCAATGAAAAAGGCAGAGAGTGCTAAAGACAGAGTCTGACAGTGACTTTAAAGCCCAAGCTTTTGGAGGAGGTCTCTGGTTCATCTCCCTCCTTTTTACCCTCCCTGCAGCTTGCCCAGCAGGACAAGCCATGAGAGAAGTGCCTCACCTTCTGGCAAAGCGAGTATTTCAGAAGCTGAAATACCATGGGCCAAAAAGCATGCCCAGGAGCTGAAATACCCTCGGGCCTCTCCCACCTCAGCGTTACCATCCCTGGTCTCCACTTGCAGCAGGGCAAAAGTGTGGAAACCAGGCTGGGTGACCTGTGGTAGGAGAGTGGGCAGGAAGATGCCCAAGCTCTGTGCCGCGTTACTGCCCGCCACACTCAGCACCAGACTCTATATTAAAAGCCTGTAGCAACCATGGCCTGCACAGGACCTGGGATCCCCTGTGTCCAGCAACAACCACCATGCCAACACCCTGACCATGGCTCCCTGAAAAGCCCATATAGAATCATAGAATCATAGAATGGTTTGGGTTGGAAGGGACCTTAAAGATCATCTAGTTCCAACCCCCCTGCCATCAGCAGGGACACCTTCCACTAGAACAGGTTGCTCAAAGCCTCATCCAGCCTGGCCTTGAACACTTCCAGGGAGGGGGCATCCACAACTTCTCTGGGCAACCTGTTCCAGTGTCTCACCACCCTCACAGTGAAGAACTTCTTCCTAATAGCTAATCCAAACCTGCCCTCTTTCAGTTTATACCCATTTCCCCTTGTTTTGTCATTAACTGCCCTTATGAAAAGTCCCTCCCCAACTTTCTTGTAGCCCCTTCAGGTACTGGAAGGCCGCTGTAAGATCTCCCCAGACAGGGAGATATATAGCAGCTATATAGATGGAAACTGAGCAAACAGTGAAGCACTCTTCTCACAGCTACCTGAAAGATTGCTCCTACGCTGCAGTCTAGGTATAGCCAGCGTGCCTCAGCTTATGCCCCGTGAGATCAGCTGAAACCCCATCACCTTCCCACAGTCACATCTCCGGGGCTGGGCTCCCAGAGGGGCTCCTGCTCAGGGCAAGTTTCCCTGCACAACATCTCAGCCATCACAAATCACGCTCCTGCCACCGCACACTCTAAATATTTCCCTTTACACTGTGTGTGCTTCAGTACGCTGCTTTATAAGCAAGCACTCTGCTATCTGTTCCAAGTTCATTTGTATAGGTTCTGTTTGTGGGACAGCCAGGTTGTTATCTGTATCAGAGTTATACAAATAGTTGCTGAAAAGAATTTAAACACATGGCAAATGTTTACCATTTATCCCAGCCGCTTCTGAAAGGTGTATTTTTATCTTTTCCAGAGCCATATTTTGTAACATAAAATCCCATCTCGATATTTTGATGTATAGGACACCACTGACTGTTAGCAATTAAAAAGTTCATTTGTGTTTGTTTTGCCAATTGACAGGGTTAGCAAAAAGGACACGGACACCAACTCGAAAACAAAAACAAACTTATTTGACTTTAGTTCAAAGCAGGGGGGGAAAAAAAAGAAGCAGCAAGGTACAAAGATAAAGAGTGTAACGCACCTAATAATTACTACATCGAGAAAGCAGAGCGATTAAGATACATCACCAATTGCCCAAACTTTACCATCATTCAGATCCATGCATCAGCTGGGGAGCCCCTGTCACAGCGAAGGATCGGAGAACCTTTCCTGGCAATTGGGAAGTCCTAGACAGTGTGTCCACTGGTAGGTGAGGTCTCCATCTTCGCTGTCAGAGGGTCCTGCTTTTATATCATTTAACACAAAAATTATGTAAGAGAAAGGCATGGTAACATCTGGTGGGTTGGCTTCACTGCACTCCGGCACATCCAGAATCTGGCCGGGATCCAGGACATGTCCAGAAGTCCCTATTTTGGTAGCCTTCTCCTTTTGGTTTCCACCCAAAACCTGGCCAAGGCTCAAGGAGGAACCAAAGGAGTTTCTTTATCTACTCAGCTTTGCCCACATACTTCCGAGCAAGGCCAGACACCTGGCTTCACAGCCTTGACAGGAAAAGATAAATATATTCTCATAACGCTTTATCAATACTACGTATTTCGCTAATGATCCAGTACTAATGTTATATAACGTTTGCGTGTGAGATTCATCTAGAGGTCAGCATTGGTTTGAGGCCTATTGTTCAGGCCTCAGCACTTCAGTGTTAATTGACATGGTAGACTCAAAGCACAGCAGCGATGCCTCAATAGATTCTTGTGTTACTGCAAAGATGGGTGTATGCGCATGCAAGTATCTGAAGAAACCTTAGACAGCACTGCAGGTTAAATGCATAATATGGGTATAAAATGCAGCTGGTTAATATTGCTCCGTGAAACAATGGTAAAGAAGTTCTTCCTTATGTTCAGGT
>NW_010323958.1:15756-16259 GCF_000700745.2 Antrostomus carolinensis | reverse complement strand
GATGATGAGGGGCCTGAAGCATCTCTCGTATGAGGACAGGCTGAGAGAGCTCGGACGCTTCAGCCTGGAGAAGAGAAGACTGAGAGGGGATCTTATCAATATCTATAAATACCTGAAGTGCAGAGGCCAAATGCATGGGGTCAAGCTTTTTTAGTAGTACCCAGTGACAGGACAAGGGGCAACGGGCAAAAAACTGGAACACCAAAAGTTCCATACAAACCTAAGGAAAAATTTCTTTACTGTGAGCACTGGGACAGGCTGCCCAGAGAGGTTGTGGGATCTCCATCTCTGGAGATGTTAAAAAACCGCCTGGACACTTTCCTGTGCAACCTGCTGTAGGGAACCTGCTTTGGCAGGGGGGGTGGACTAGATGATCTCCTGAGGGCCCTTCCAACCCCAACCATTCTGTGATACTGCTGGAGGTGCACACCTTTAAGAGCCATACAAGTAAATATGCCAAATACACAAGACTGATTTGCCATACCAGAAGCATTCCTTTTGTC
>NW_010323958.1:14781-15680 GCF_000700745.2 Antrostomus carolinensis | reverse complement strand
CAAGTCTGTGCAAGATGGCAAAAAAAAAAAATTTAGCAGCCTAGAGTCAGGGCACCTGGGTTTTAACACCCCTATCCTCTCCACTATACACATAGTATAAATTCTGAGAAAGTGCAGATTCTCCCCAGAACTGGCATTAAAAATATAGAGGCAGCAAAGGAAAACATGAGCTATTATTTTCCTATTCTCAATTTAAATTACATCCACCGCTTTTTAAAACAATGCCCACTTCTAACACAGCCAGTGTCTCAAGCAATGTCCCTCATAGCTACAGGCCAAAGGCAACTTCTGGTGCAATTCTAATGCAGATATGTACCTCCTCTATGCTAATGCCCAACTTACACCTACAAGAACCCAAAGCAGCCTACATACACTAATTGGCCCCAGAAGCAGTAAGAGCTTCCGTTTTAGAACAAATTTTAGCAATTAAAAAAAAACAAAAAAACAAAAACAAACAAACCCCCCAAAAATCATCACCACCACAACAGGATTTTTCCTTCAGGTTGTCATAACAAAGCCCTTCACCCAACACAAGCCATCCAGCCCAAACCAAGACACTGGTACACAGGGTGCAGATGTGATTAAATCAGAAAATTAGGCTCCCTCTTACAGCAAATTCCCAACAGCTGGAAGGACAAGGCAGGCATGATAGTCTCTTGTTGGTTTTCGACATCTATATATCCTCATAAAGGACTACTCCACCAAAACACATGCCAACTGAATAACCCCTTATTAGAACCGAGATCAATAACAACATCTGTAAGTCCCTTCATAACCAGGTAAATAATAATTGACAAACCACACACCAATTAAAACCACCAAGTGTTGTGTATATAAGAGAATTAACCATCCTCAGGTGCTGGGGATGAGTCATTTTGAGTGGATGGAAGGGGAGGGAA
>NW_010323958.1:0-14768 GCF_000700745.2 Antrostomus carolinensis | reverse complement strand
AAGAGGGGAAACAGTGTAATGTCTTCTTAAACTAACCTTGTTTTCAGTATAGCACTTCAGATCAATAGGCAAATATTGTAGCCCTGCCAGTAGGTACTGGGATCCGTCACATCCATCTAGGAACTGCTTTATAAGAAGCACTACAAGGTCACCTCATCTCAGTAATGACACAAGAGTGATTGAATATTAACCATGTCAAACACTACAGCTTGTCCAAACACAAACACATCTAGATCTAAGCCTACACCCAGTCTTTCCATTTCTTTCAATAAAGGTCAGTGGAAAAATAGGGATACAGGCTATCTGATGTCTAATGGAAAAAAAAAAAATAAGAAAACAAAACCAAAACCACCAATCTGCTGTTAAGACTCTTTCCTAACATAAACCGACATATGAAGCAGCCTTCTTCTCAAGAAAACCTTCCTATTTGTACAAAATAGTTCTCAGCTCCCCACATTGACAGAGGAAAGAAGACAGAGGAAGTCAGGACTAAACCCCTCAGCGCACACTGACACAAGCCAAAACAACAAGACAGAAAAACAGTTCCTTGAGAGCTGTGCAATGCCAAGCAAAACCCAACACCCCAGGTTAAGTAATTAAGAGATCAGAAATTTAATTGTTTTGGGGCACAGCAGACATAAGTTGAACTAGCCTAGGAATAAATTAGCTCAAGAATGGAAAAGCTGCCATGCTAAATCACATCTGGACAAATGTACATAATGCTGTGGAACAGAATCAGATGCCTAGCAATTCCCAAATGATTAATATATATTCACCTGTGTATAAATTTTCAGGATATACAAGGTAAGCGCACACTGTAACACTCTTCAGTTGTGGCAAGCTTTCCTTGGAACGGCAGAACCTCTTTCCTACTTCTTCACAAATGATGCAAGCTCACCTTAAACAGTGCCTCAGCATCTGCTTGGAATTCTGCCACCAGAATAGAATAGTCAAGTGCTGAACATCACTCACTATATTGATGGCAACTTTAAAGAGGGTGCAGCCACAACTGTCACATTCGCAGACCTGTCATAAATGTTGCACGTTACCCGTCAGCAGCATACGCAGTATGATAACAGATCATCACACAGCACAAGTGAAATGCTCTATTAAAAAAACCCAACGATTTTGCATCAAATGTTTCAGGAAGCAGAGTTGATGGCTCAGGTAATGAAACAGCCTACTACAAGTCACTGACTTGTGTAACTATTACTAAACAGCATCATGAGGGATCAACCAATCTATCTTCACACAAGAAATGTTACGTTCTATGAAATCTTGCACGTCATGACCAGCCAAGGTATTTGCCCAGATTGAAGCCAAATGGACAGCAGGATCCTCATGTTGCTATTATTAAATACATATCTATTATAAATACACATTAAATAAATATACACCTATTTATTTAAATACATAAACTATAAATACATAAAACACATACACATGTGTAAATGTATACAGCCACACATACCGCACACCAGCCCAGATAAAACACAGGCAACTCTTTCATTTCTACAATCACAAGATCAATAAACACCTTTGCACAACTTGGAACAGGGCGCTGCTTGACCACGACAGAAAACTGGTGTTCCTGTGACTAAAGCCAGGCTGCGTGTTTTCCATGAGGGAATACATTCAGAGACAAAATGTAACGTTAACGCTAAGAATAACACTTTGAGGAAGCTGATAAGTTTTAAATGGGAGGCCAGACCCACAACCCTACAAACTGCAGCAACTGCACTCTGCTTTTTAGCAACCGATTCTAAGTCTGGCATGGGAAAGCTCAGTCAGAGCATGCAAAGAAATACAGCAAATAAGTGTCAGTGCAGTTATGCATATCTTCAGTCAAATAAAGTGAAAAAATTGCTCCTACCTTGGTCCTTCAGACATCAGAAGATCATTTTTAACTAAAGCAGAATATGCACAACAGAGATACAAATCATCTACTCTGTGGCTATACTATAGCCATTAACCAGATGAAAATTGTGAAAGCAGTTTTGCTGTAACGCAGAGGGATTTACAAGGCCCTTTGGAGATCACTTATTTACAAACATGAAGGTCATGGTTCAGTGTATTCAATGATGGACTGGAAATGACCACTGAAGTTCATGAACATCCACTTGAAGATACAATTAATGCTTGCATCAGAGTTGGCAAGACCATAATAACATGCAGGAACGGAGCATATTGGCACACATGAATGAAGGAAACCAGCCAGCACAGGACACCTTTAGGGTGTGGGACCCATGGATACCAGCAGGCTGTGCACTGGGTTGGAGGAAAACCATGTAGGAGTGGTGGCAAGCTATGAGAAGCAGCAGCCAGAGGCTGTGCTACCTACTGGGCAATGGACCGCATGTGAGAGACAGGATGACGCATATTTCCCCATGTTGCCTTCTGCTTTGGTGCTACCAATGCTGCGACACCACCTCTGCAGAAGGGGGTGTTTCTTCCCAGGGCCACCAGAAGTTACAGCTTCCCAGGTGAGCACCAGGATGGGACAGCAACTGGTCAACGCTGGCATTTTTCCAGGAGTAACAATCTCTGAATACAGGCAGTGTCACAAGGAAGCTACTAAAAACTAGGTTTTAGGTGAGGAAAAAAAAAAACCAAAACAACACAGCAAAGGACCATGCTCAAGAGAATGCATTACTTATAATTATGAATTACCCCCCTTCCCCCACCCTCACTGGTATTCAGAAAGAGAGATTCTCCAAGTAGTGCAGCGACACTACAGAGAAACAGGAGCTCCAACACATGTAGAGAAGGTACCTCTACCAACAGAGCAGGATCTAGCGTGATCAAATACATGCAGACAGTAAGTGCTGTGACCAAGGAAAGACAGCATTCACAGCCTTAGGCAGGCATGGAGAGGTAAACTGTACAGAATAAGAGGTTCACCTTAGATAAACACTCCAAAGTTTAATCTTTATCCAGCCTTTCCCACTTGCTTCAGTTTAGTTGAATGAAAGTCTTATCAGGATCAAATTTGTCCAATATTTCCAGAACCTCCATAATTCCAAGAACACCACAGCCCACTCAGGCCCCTCACATGAACACATGGCAAACTAGAAATTCATTTTGGTTTTGGATTTTTTTTTTTTTTAAGAAACAAAGAAAAAAAAACAAAACTAAACTTCTTTAAAGGTTTGGGCTCTCCCAGTGTTGGGTCCAAGCCCCTGTCTGCACTCCCAGGGAAGTGCCAACAGGTTGCGTGGGACTTCAACACAACTCCTAGCTCTCCCCTGAAGAATTCACTGGTTGAAAGCAGTTTTCCCTCATTTCACTAAAGCAGTTATATTTATTAGGTATCATATTTACTACATAAATATTTCTCTTTCTTACTTTTCTTAGCCCTCACCAAATACCAGCTGCATAACTCTTGTGCTGAGCAAATGTAGAAAGGCCTTTACTAGAGGGCTTCAAGCTGAAGGAGAAAACTTTCCTGTAAGCTCAAGTCCACCACCACAGCACAGCATTGGTCACCCTCTGTCTCCCATGCCAGAACTCAAACACAAGTTCAAGAAGACAGATGTACATCTGGCATTACAAAACATTGACAGTGGGATAAGAGAGCTCCACCATCACAGGCACCACCATTCCCCTAAATTCCTCGCCCATCCCAGTTGCCACAAAGAATTGTTTAAAAGTCAAAATTTCCATTCCTCATCAGAAAACATAAAATTCCTTAGAAAAGAACTACTAAGAAACCACGTACTTACATATTTTGCTGAAAGCCGCAGTACCTGGGACTCACAGACATCCAGCTCTGCACAAACAGAGCAGGTTCCAGGAAGGACCTGATCTTCCTTTTGCCCAAAGCTCCCCAGGACTGCTGGTACTACAAGTAATTTTGAAGCATAAGCATTTCCACCTGGACTTAATTGGGCTCAATTGTTCTCAAACTGACAACAAACAAACTCAAGGAGACTGGGTTCTGTTGGAACATTTTAGTCCCTGGGAATTGTCTAGTTCATAAAATAATGGACTATTTGCATCATAAAAGCTAACTGTACTAAGAGGTTGTGGGATACTGAATGATTTAGTGAATTATTTCTTTTATATTGGATGCAGTACAAGGGGAAGGGGAAGTTGTGTACAACAGTATTTACAATTTCTTTTACTTTTCTCTATGCAGCCAAGGCAACACAACTACTTACATGCTGTGGTTTCTAACTTACAAGATGCTGTCCTTTGCTTGCATAATGCTGGCATAATCATGAAATATTAAGTTCTCCCTTTTTCTATCCTACTGTAATCCTAACTGGCTGATTTTCACCCTCCCTCTTTTTCCTTTTCTACTGCTAGTTCTGGAGGTACAGAAAGTACATTTCCTGTAATTTCAAGGAAACTTTTCCAAGACACTTAGCACTTGCTTTTCCATCTGGGTAACACTATCTGCTCGATCTCCATGAATTCCACACTTCTTGGACAATTGCTCTTTCCAATCAGTTTTTAGACTTGCAAGGTGAAAACACACTATGTTACAAAGGGCTATTAACAAAAAAGCAAAGAAACTCACACAGCTCCTTCTCCCTCCTACATCAGCAGAGAACCAAGAACTTCACCTCACTGATGTTTTTGCTTGTTTTCTCAATATGCATGCCCCTGCTTAGATACCAAATAGCCCAGGAAACAGCTTGACACAAGGGCAGCATCACACCTGGAACCAATGGTCCCTCATTTTAGGGCAGAGGGGTAAGCAGGACAGCCACCTGCACCTGGCAGGTTACCAGCTCTTCCAGGCTTTAAGATGATCATTGGGGACTCCTGCTACATATCACAGTAAAAATTATGGCCAGCTGAGCTTCCAGAGCCCCTGCTAAACATCTGAAGCAATTTATAATAAAATATTAAGTATTGGATTAAAATCCCCATGTCAATGACTGTACAGAATCACACAGAATTGCCTAGACTGGAAAAGACCTTTAAGATCATCGAGTCCCATCATTAACCTAACACTGACAAATGCCCGACTAAACCATGTCCCTGAGCACTATCTCTTAAGTACCTCCAGGGATGGGGACTCCACCAGTGCCCTGGGCAACCCGTTCCAATGCCTGATAACCCTTTCAGTAAAGAAATTCTTCCTCATATCCAATCTAAACTTCCCTTGACATAACTTGAGGTCATTTCCTCTTGTCCCATCACTTGTTACTTGGTTGAACAGACTGACCCCCACCCCTCCACAACCTTCTTTCAGGTAGTTGTAGACAGTGAGAAGGTCTCCTCTCAGACTCCTTTTCTCCAGGCTAAACAACCCCAGTTCTCTCAGATGCTCCTCATAAGTCTTGTGCTCCAGACCCTTCACCAGCTTCGTTGCCATTCTCTGGACACATTCCAGCACCTCCATGTCCTTCTTGTAGTGAGGGGCCCAAAACCAAACACAGTACTCGAGGTGCAGCCTAAGAACACAGTACTCCTAGGCTCCTGTGGACTGCAGGAGCAGTCTCTGCAAGGCTAAATAGTATTTCTGACTATAACAATTAAAATCAGTGAAACCAGGAGCAAATATGTCTCTGATATTCTACAGCCACACTCACACATCTCCTGCAAGGGACTGAACAGGATCCTGCCCCTCTTGGCTTTACTGTCCCAAAAGCATCTCCTCCAGATTAAATTCTAGCTATAGTCTGAGTCAAACTCTTCCCAGTTTCAGGTGGTGAAAGCAAGCTGGGAGCACAGACCCATTCTGCTCCCTACCACCACTCTTTGGCAAGGGCTGCTGTCCTTCTGACAATAGGCTGTACCTCTGTGAGAACAAGGGCTTCTTGAGGATTCGATGACACACACCTAAACACTGTTTTTCAGTATGTAAAACATACTCAGATATTTCTGTGTTCTGGAAGGTTTTGGTAACACACTTTTTAAGAAATAAATCTGTAAATCTCATCTAAACTGACCATCTTTACAATTATTAACAGTGAACCCTGCCTTTTTTTTTTTTATTCGCTGTTACATTTTATTTGTTCCTTCCAACCTAACAGTATCTATTCTATATTAAACTACAAGTGACTGCTCCCTGGATCAGAACTTTACTATTACCTAATGTATATACAATGGTGTGTGTGTGTATATATATATATATACACACACACACAGTTATAGATATCATTGCCTATAGTATTCATGTTACCTCTTTGAGAGCTGGTATTTATCATTGGTTTGAAATAATCCCTTTCTAATTCTCTTGCAATAATAGATTCTACTCACGTCAGGCTGCATTTCTATAATTACTTTAAGAATAAGGATTATTTCCACCAAGTCCTGCTAACTCCCCAGATGCTGAACTTCTGGGACATATTTCTCCCAGTCATACTAACCCAATCCACAGCTGTCCCTGATTGTGTGCCCATATCTACTATTGAATGGGAAAATGGAAACTTTTTAATGATCTGCTGTCATCTTATTTGGTAGAGCTGGACATTTCAGGTGTATCATCCCTTCAACTTCTTATGATCATTTATTTGTGAAAGTTGAAGAGTTCTACAATTGGAAATATTTACTGGCCCCATGCTTTGTTCACAGTCATCAAAAAGCATCTGTTGCAAATGTGACAGCCATTAAATGATGGCTTTACATTTTGGTTTGCCTTATATTTGCCGATGGAGATAGGCCCCATTAAAAAAAAAGATGCTTATTACTTGCTTTGCAATGCTCTTGCAGCAAACTAGTATTAACTTTTGTGCTATGAATTCTAAATGCCACCTTGAATTTCATTTTAAGATTAAGGTTACCACAGGAAATACTTTGAGTAGACAGGAGAGGTCATGACTTGGTGTTCATGTTGACACTAGCCCAGAGCTGTGCACCAGTTCCAGGGGAGACAGCTTTTCCAGGCTTCCAGGCTTTCCCTTCCTTGACATCATCTCCCCAGTCTCCCCAACCACACTTCCCCAAACGCAAAACAGACAAACTGAAGCAAAATGTTCAGGTTCAGCTCTAGGAAGCTCAACACAGTTTGCTGCACAAGGCTTTGCCTACCCCTGTCCCCTGGGCATCATCTAATACATCCTGGGATTTCAACTGCATATGTTGAAAATCCCCACAGAACATAACTTGGGCTGTGGTTTCACAGGCAGTTCAAGCCAACATAAAGTTGCACTGCTGCTGAAAGCGGAGGTCCGAGCCTCACGTTACTCACATATTCCTGCCCTCACTTGTGCTTTTGTTCTACAGCCACAAGGCCATGGGATGAGTCCAGATCAGAGCACTAATCTGGTAGGAAAGAGATTCCTGTCTTTTTAGAGTTAGTTTTCATTTGGATTGGCAAATTGCTGCATTCCTCATCTAATCTGACCTTTAAAAAAAGTTTTTGTTAACATTGAATTCATCTCCTAAGATTTACAGTGTGCTGTTCAGCCCTCTTAACACAACAGCAGCACTCTGTATCGAACCCTCCCTGTTTACAATTCTGTGCCACTTCTGCAACAAAGCCAAGTGGCATCCAAGGCAAGAAACAATTTGCCCTCAACCAGGCGCCGGTGTTCAACAGGCACAAACTGGCCCAGGGCTCTGCTGCCCCAGAAGGAGATACATGGACCTTCCCTTTGAGGCACAGCCACCATTTCGACCATGCTGCTGGGTAGCAGCGAGGGTCACACCAGCTCACAGACCTTCCCAGGGCAGGCACCTGGAGGGGACAGACTCCTCTTCTCCCTTCCCCGTGCTCACTCACCCATGGGAAGCGTAAAACCACCACCTGATGTCACTACCTGGATTACAGCCTCTACTAAGAAGAGGAAGTCCAATTTCCTTGGACACAGGAGCTGCACATGCACCCCCTTGCCCCAGCCAGCAAGAGCTCTGAAACCACTGCAGGGGCCAGAGCTACCTACCATCCACAGACAGCAAGGCTGGAATTTTAAAGCAATTAAAAATTAGGGTGAAAAATGGTCATCCATGGAAGAGACAGAAGGTTCACATATATATAAGTAGATACAAGAAAGCCTTAGTAATTACAAAAGCCAGTTGTTAGTGCTCCTCTGCAATGAGAGAATGATTGTCACACTGCTATTTGGCTCCCTTTGCATACAGTACAGGGAATCCTTTTCCAACATTTAGGCACAGTTGAAGGCTAATCAAGATCTCATAAGTTACCAGGCCTCTTACTGTTATTGAATTTCCCTCTATTTCTTATCTCGAGTAGCTATTACGATTCCAGGTATTCAAGTGAATGTCATTCAGAAAAGATAAGGTAATAATCCATTGATATAGGACCCTCGTATTTAGATTTCAGCATATCCAGCTCCCTGTTTATGTTATTAACCACAGTAGAAAAAAGGGGGTTTAAATTACCCTGTATTTCCTTCTCAGATGGTGTATAGAATAGAAACTACTCAGCAGATGTCATCTATCCCTCTTCAGCAACAGAGAGGAGATTTGTCAGGGTAATTTTGCCTGCTTTCCTCAAGAATGAAAATTTTTGGGGGGTTCACCCCAAAATGCCTCCATTAACACATACATTATATCTCTTTGTAAGGAGAGATGAAATGACTCATATCTGTTTGACCAAGCTTTGAGACAAAAAATTCTTTTTAGAGATAAGGTCCTCTAGACCTCAAGGGAGGAATCATTCTTCCACCCTCCTCCCCAATATTAAATTCTTAATATTAATAAAGGAATTAGGCCTACAAATCAATGCTCTTTAGTACATATGCTGCAAAATTTACACAACCTGCTAAATCTATGCCAGTTGATACCAAGATTTCCTTTTACATTCAGAACTTCTCAGAAGATGTAGAGCTTTGCCACACAACCATTATTTGATTCCCAGTAAACCAGACAAAATAATTATTCAGTGATACATTCACATTAATCAAGCCCTACCTTGATTTGAGCCATCCCTTAAATGTCAGTATCTATTCAAATGGCACAAGAAATACTCAAGGTCCATGTGAGTCATTTATAATCCCCAACATAGCAAAGCAGTTTTAATGTGAGGATACCAAGAATTTCCCAAAGAACTGTGGAAAAAATAATGTTTCTTCAAACCGAGTAAAACTCACACAGGAGGGATAAGCCAATCTAGCAGCTTGGTGTGGAGATCCCTTGTCCTTCACCCTGTCGCTCTTGGCTCCTCTCTGGGATGCAGAGCTCTATCTCCTCCTCCCTTGCACCAGCTCTGAAACTCAACAGACTCCTTATTGTGCCGCTTCAACTCTGCCCCAGCAGAAAACAACATTTTTTCCTTTCTGCCTGGTTAATAAAATCTGTCAGCTCCCAGGCAGATGTGGTGAGTGCCAGAGCTGGCTGTGAGCAAGTGGTCCTTCTGGTGTCAGCAGACCAAGCACCTACCCCTTGGTGGTGGTGTCAGCTGTGAGCAGGGCATCGGGGTGCACCACCAGATCAGTGACCTGAACTGGCTCAGGGAGTGGGTCAGAAAGGGACAGGGAGGAGCAGAGCTGAGAAACTGCTCTCTTCTGGTGAAAGGCAACCTGCTACAGCACCTTGAGTAGATAATTTTCATCCCAACCCTTCGCTTACATCTTCAGCAGATGAGCACTTACAAGTCTGGCTGTGGCCATTCAGGATATTCCTGCCCCTCTCTGGGCAGGCACCAACCAGCTGCAGGGTTGGCAGAAGGGACATCGTAACTGTATTTCAGGTGCAATAAAGTGGGAAGTGCAGTACCTTGGGCTTAAACCACTGAGGAATTGAGTTTAAGCTGAAGGGTCAGAAAGTGAAGTTTCCATTTCCAAAGCTAAAGTGCTGCCAAGGTCTTTTTGCAGGTAAAACCTGAAATGTCCTATCTTATCAATGACAGAGCACCACTGCCTGCAGCTCCATCAGGTAAGTTTCACACTGAAGGTCAGCTTGATAAGACAGACCACACCATTAAAAACACACAGTACAACCCCCTTAGTTTTAATACTGTATTAAAGTACATCTCAATCATAAACAAAAATGAAATCTTGGGCCTTCTTTGAAAATGAGGTTGTCATATGCACCCTTTTTTTTAAAAAAAAAGCCAAGCTGCACACACCTAATGATGGGATGGGATGGGATGTGATAAGATGGGGACAAAAAATGGGAGGAAGGCAATAACTTCTTTTTCAAAGTAATGTAGAAGTTGCATTGGATGTTTAAATGAGATTCTGGAAAAGGGCTCATCCCCTGCCTGTGTATTTAACCACTGAGGTACTTATTGGTTTGCTGCGTTCTGCATTCAGCAATACAGCAGAGAGGGGTGCCAGCAGCCTACCAGCTGCTCCAGTGGCGATGGGCCCTCTTCCACAGGTGACACAGACTGTGCTGTAATTCCAGCTGATACTTGAACTGGGGGTAAATCTGGGGGTCCAGCGAAATCAGCTCACGCTTCAACCACGATGCACTAAGTGAAGAGCAGCGCTCCTGTGCTTCGTGGCAGGCTGCTGGGATTATTTTTGGTGGTGTGCAACCCATTCAGCCATGTGTTGAACTGGGTTTAGTTTTTGTATTAATTTGGGTCAGGCAGCAAATCCCAAAACCCAGAGAAAGCAAAAGCACCGGAGTTACAGCACACTTGCTCTACCTGAAGAAGGCAAATGGAGAAAACTTCAACAGGTAAAAAGCCTCTAAGAAACTGTGAGGACTAGGGAGGAAAAATTAAAACTGCCGATTCGATATATTTGAAAACCCCCTAATGATCATACCAAGCCACAGTAAATCAATTCCTATTTCAAGATCTATACCATTACAGCTATTTCTACAAATTTAAGTCTTGGCTGCAATTTCTTTCAGATTATCAACTGAAGCAAGCATCCAAGACTCCCTCCTAACCCATAATTAGTAAAACCCCCATTTTCCAGATCCTCAAAGTCATTTTAAGTGCCCCAGGTATTAAGAGAAATACCACATCTCTAATGGGCAACAGCAGACACCTTAGGAGTTCCTTCTCAGTCCAAAGCTCTGGAAGAAAAACAGTTTATTTTTATGCAGTTTATCAATTTATTGCAAGGTATCAGGAAACTTCTGAATGGCCTGACCAGCTTTACATGCTTCAACAAATTTTGAAATGAAAGCAAGAGAACGTTTGCTTAAATCAACAGCGTTAAGTCACCAGTTTAAAGGTTAACACTTGATTGTGCAGCACAAGAACCAGACACTTATCTTCCCAGTTCAAGGACTTCTGTTTTTCTGAACAGCGGCACGTAACGTTGCAACAGACCGTTTTGCAGTACACTTTTGCAGAGATACAAACAAAACAGGGCGCAGGACGGGCGGCCACAGAGCGTTGCTCACTTGGAGCAGGGCAGAGGGCAGCTCAGGCCCCGCTCTCCCCACGTTCTGGCACCCCACTAGCCTAGGGGGAGCCACTCGTGGGCTATCACCAGTCCCATCCTGGCAGCCTTTTCCACACATGAAAAGCTGGCATTGACACTAGTGCAGTTGTGTTTCACGTGGGGCAGCTCCTGTAAAGCTTCCAGGGCTCTTCCAGCCAGGAGACACCAAAGCCAACCCTGGCACCTTCACCGAGGTCCTGTTCAACCAACAGAAAACCGCAGGGAAGATGAAAGTACTGCTCTGACGGAGTACAGCTGTCCTAGATAAGTGAAATACTGCAATAAATAAGGTCCTTATCTACTGTGGCAAGAAAAAGGCAGGCTTAGGGGAAGAGGTGGGCAACGGTGAGAAGCAAAAACATACCTAGAGAAGAAAGAAAATCTGAAACTAAATGCTAGGCACACTCCTAATTAATGCAGTTTTAGTTTGACAGTTTCAAAATCCTAAATGTGGGTTAAGACATCAGGTTAGACACCGGTCAAACCAACAGCTACTCTCTGTTCCTGCAGAACACTGGCAAACACCCCCTCTTTGCAGCCATGGTATCTGCACCAGGGATGCCCAGGGAAGGACTCGGCAGCCTCCAGTGCCATTGTGCAGGCGGTGCCAAAAAATTTCTTCAAAAAATTAGTTTGGGAATCAAAGGGAGCAATTCTGAGCCAAAATGTCAGACCAATCTGGGGAAAAAAAAAAAAAAAAAAAAAAAAAAAAAAAAAGGCTGATTGCTGTAGCTGGAGTATGTTGTCATACATTGCTTACGTTTGTTTTAATTTTAAACTGAGAGTCAGTCCAAGGTTTGTTACACAAACATATGGCACCGGTATTACATTCTACCTTGTATTTATAGAAAGTACTGTGGCGGTCCAGGCAGCGCAGAGATGCCATAACGTTAGCAACATTTATTAGGAGTATGACAAAAGAACAAAAATAAGCAGGCAGAAATTGTGATTTAAAAGTTTAAGGGACCAATATCTGGAGTTCCTAGCTAAAATTCCTCCAGTATTAATGACCACACAGTCCACAGGCCATCAAGTATTTTGTTATATAAATATACTCTCAGAAAGGTAATGTGTTTAAAACTCAAGCCCTGGAAACTGATTAACACTTTTAATGCCAGCCCGATTAACACCGATATGCCCTTTGCTGGGCCAGGGGAGTGTTGAGGCAGAAGTCCGCATCCCTGCCAGTGAAGAGGAACAAAGCTTTAGGGACAAAGGGTAAACCTTAATTATGCCTTTTTATTACCCAAACTGCCATTTCCTCCTTACCCCAAACAAGCCGGGAAGGCTAATGGCATGCCTGTATGTCCACATAAGCCCTGCAATTGATAAATGCCATTACCAGATTTTTCCACTCCAGCTGTTAAGCTACAAGCAGCAAAGGCTTGATCCTTCACCCTCTTTTAAAAAAAAAAAAAATAAAAAAGCAGCAGGACACAGTACACTGCTAACGCTCTCGAACCTTCTGGAAGTGTTTATTAACTTTGGCCACCAACCAGTGATTGCTGCAGGAGTGGACTGGAGCTGCAGTGCAAACTGGTTAATCTGTAGCTAGACGTATTTGGGACTGGGGGGGTAGTAGTAGTGGTGGTCAGCAAGAAATACTCGCTGCCCAGTAGGCAGTGCTTCAACAGTTGGAAGGGTTAGCTTTTTTTTTTTCTTTTTTTTTTTTCCAAAAAGTTTTATTGGGAGAACTACAAAACATTTACAGTACAAAGTTTACAGTCTCACACAATTTGTAGTGAACTGACTCCCGAAAAATATATTACAACTCAAGTTGACTTATCCTTTAGTTACATTCAAAACATACTTCTGTTAAAGTAGTCCAAAAGAGTACATAGTGCTCAATCTGTACCTATGTACAAACAAAACTAAGCTACTGCTCATTCATCCACCGTCCAGGAAAGTTTTAGAAAACTCCTGACTTTCTACGTAAGGAAAAAAAAAAAAAAAAAATTACAAGTTTTGGAATTCAATGAAACACGATATGTTCATGTACTGTATAAAGTTTCAGATCCAAAAATGGCCTCCATTCTTATAAAATAAAGAGTGGCAAAATTTTGCTGTAGTTAAAACCCATCCCTACATTCAAATTATCTCAAGCATTAAGAAAAATACTTATTTGGTTGACAGATATTTAAGGCAAGCATGGACCCTCAAGAAGGCACTGTGAGACATAATACTGGGACCCCCAATTATTGCTACATACTTTGAGACTATATCACAGTGTGATTGGTGGAGTTAGGCAACAAAAAATACTTTTTGGTTACTTTAAACAAGTCTGAATTAGATTTGCCACTCTGAAGTCTGATTGCTAAGTCAGTCTTTTTTGTTGTTGTTGTTTGTTTTTTTCTCATTTGTTTTTCAACTCGGACGGGCTACAACCATTTACATTCTAAAAAACCCATAGAAATTCCTCAAACTACTTCCACAGCATCGAGATCGATTTCTATAAAGAAACCATGCAATCTTTCAGATTTACGTAAACAAGGAAAGAAATTAATGAAATAAATATTACATACAATCTCTTAAATTAAGAATTTTACTCATTTACAATAAAATAACCAAGTGAAGTTACAAAAAGGCATATATTACTGTGAAAAGAACACACTCCACATTTCGCCGATTAATAATGGCAATCATAATTTAAACATAATAAAAGAATATATATCTATTGCTTTTCATCATACCCGATAAATACAGTATGAACAAATTACCAAGGTATACTTTTCACAAGATAATAAATAAGTTAAATAGTTTCATATTGAGTTGTGTGCAGTGACTCATTCATGCAATCAACTCAAACAGCTAAAAAAAAAAAATTAAAAAAAATCAGCAGTTATTCTCCAACAATTACAAACTAAACTCAGTTGAGTGCTTCCAAATAAAGCAACAACAAAAAAAAATTGTTCTAAGCCAAACATCCACTACGTGGTGGCAATGGAACCAATATTAAACTTTGGAATGAAGGTTTTAGCATTTGTTATAATAATAATATATAGATATATAAAAAAAGAAGGTTGTTATCAAGGCATATTCTTGGCAGGATGTTGGATTTTTCTCTTTTTTTAAGGTTTTTTTTTTAAAAAGCTTATAGGTTTAGTATGTTCTGTGTTTTTATTTGAACTGGATTGAAAGACAAACTAGTCTGTAACTTTTTTTGTGTGTGTCTGACGGTTTGGAGGAGCTGGACAGGCAGGACTCATGCTCCCCGGATTGTTTGTTGCTTTCTGGTGGTGTCTTTTCTAATGCTCTCTTTTTTATGGTTGTTTTTTTTTTTTTTTTGAACACAGATGGAATGGCTGCTGCTGGTGCATATCATAACTTGTCTCCAAAGAACAACAACGACAAAAAAAACCCCAAAACAAAAATCCCCTTCTTCCAAGGTCTCTCTATAAAAATAGGTTTGTTCAGTTCGTGTCATTTGCCCTTTTGCAAAATGCTTTTTTTTGTTTTGTTCAGCTCTCGGTGTATATATAGATAAGATAGATATATATATAAAAA
>NW_010323957.1:90761-90985 GCF_000700745.2 Antrostomus carolinensis | reverse complement strand
AGAGGGAGAGGGAGAGGGAGAGGGAGAGAAAAAGAAAAGAAAGATTCTGCATTAAACAAGATCAATAACTGTTTTTGCATCACTCAGCCTGTAATTCAGACAAATAATGTTAAATATTCTAGAATGAAGAGGACTGGCAAAACATGGAAGTCTCCAGGTCACTTCCTTTTTTCATGGATGTAGCATTCTATTTAATTTACTGCCTCTAAGCTAGTTTTAACAAG
>NW_010323957.1:595-90673 GCF_000700745.2 Antrostomus carolinensis | reverse complement strand
CTGTAGGACTTTATTTGTGCTACAGTTAGACATAAGGATAAAACAAAACAAAACAAAATCGAATGTCTGAACAGATTATACATTGCATTGTGGCCAAGATCAAAATGATACCCACAAGTTATTTGCTTGCTAACTGATCTGCACTTTTCCTAGCCAAAACAATGATGCTAATACATCAGCAGTAACAAAATGTTTTTATTGCTCTTTCAGCTATATATATATATATATATATAGATGCAATCCTTAAAGTTTTATAATCTTGTAACTAAACATCTTTGCCCAATAATAAACTAAACAGTTTATTTGCCCAATAAACTCCTGGTCACAGCCAGGTAGCTAGCATGTGGTGAACTGGGATATAGTAATAGGATAAAAAAAACCCCAACCAAACAAAGAAAAAAAATAACAAAAAATTTCCACAAACTACAAGTAAGAATAAAAGTATGTCTGTACCTGTGTCCTATCAAAAAACCTCATCTAATTACACATCCAGGATTTCAAAGAAACAGAGTACAACACCACACACGAGTGACTGAAAGTTTACATTTTTCTTGTTGTGCACAACACCTCTTTCTCACACTACTGACATCCAGGAGTGAGCCCTGAGGGAGTTGTTCTAAGTGAGGGTTTCTGTATGTCTTGTTGAATAGGAATACAAACTGACAGAAAAATAACTCAAAATTGCTATAAATGACTGGTACCTCCAAATGCACAAGCAAATGACATGCACTTTAATGTAACACATTTCTTCTCATTTTGTAGTAAGTTAAAACATACTTAAGGTTTGTATAAAATGTATGAAAAAATGCTACTTGGGGTAAGAATGAAATGAAATTATAAAGTTTGAAATCCTTTATCTTTATTAATCAAATGCTGCTAGTCCTAAACCATGTCATTTGGCTTGTTAAAATACTTTTGATTGAAGCAATTTCTTTTTTTTTTATTGAAGTAATGGATGAAAATATTAAAATTCTTTGTTTAGGACTTGTGTCTTCTTGGCAGAGAATTGCACTGGAAGGCTGTCACAATGGGATTTGACTACTCCACACAATCCTTTATGTGGAATGTGATTTTCTACATGGTAGTTGCTACGCAGAGAAGCTAGACCCAGAGTCCAACCACCACATGACTTCATCAGTAGCTACATATTCCTTGCAAGGTAAAAACACTGCACAGCTTAAAGGCAGAGGAACTCTGCTACTCTCCAGCACATGGGGTGGAAGACTAGAGCAGCCCTCCTCCAGGAAAACGTGCCATCTGCAACTGTGGGCAATTATTTGAAAACTAGCAAGATTCCACCCTTTGTTTCTACAATTCCACCCATCTTCTCTGATGAGTTACAAAAATTACTGATACTTATTCTAAAAAGTCAAGTGTGACCTCTATTTTAATATAAATTGATTTTTCCTATACATCGAGTCAGCCACTTAGACGACTGGTGAGTAGTCACACCACAGCACTGTAAATGGAGAACACAGGGCTAACAGCACAGGAGTGTGAGAAGCCAACTACCTGAAACTTGGCAAGTACGTACCTCATCTGCAGCCAAAATAGAACTAACACATCCCACTGACTACAAGCAAACAACCTTTCATGTAGCAATTGTCTTCTAAGCGTATACCAGAAAAGCACATAGATCATGTCACATGGGAATATCAATGAATGATGGCAAAGACATGAAACCTGGTTATTTCCTTCTCTCGTGTTTTCTCAAACAGAACTGACTGCCTCACATTAGAGGCTCACTGAGTCTGTTTAAATCAATTTATTCCTGTTAGCCCCTGGTTTGAGTTTCTGAAAACACTTCCAACTCACTTGTGTAGGGCAACTGATCCAGAGAGAGCAGAAGCAAAGGCAGAGAAGGGTAACAATCTTCTAGAACGAAGGAGACTCTAAACACAAGGCAGGAAGCAGATTAGGTTGACCCAGTGTAAATAACATTTATTTTGTAAGACTAGCATCGAGAGAGATGATCTTTCAGCAGCGAGTGCATGGTTTTTGCCTGAGGGGAGTGAGTGCTTCATTTGATTCCAAGCTTGTGACTAGTCCTGTCAATAGAACTTCTGCCTTCTCCGATTTCATAATTTAATTCCCTCCCAAATTTAACCCCAGAGAATTCTGTCACAATGAAATTCACTTCTTAGTGGAATAACTGAACTGTTACAGACAGGCATCTTCAGGTGTAACTAAGTTTCCCACCAATCACCACTGCTTTCCACTTTCATATTTGCCTAACAACCAGAAAAAGGATGCCATATAGGCTCCGGAAACACACATTAACAGTTATTAAATAACTCACAGTTACTGCATGCAAAAACAAAAATGCTATTTACTGAATCACCAGCAACACAGCTACAGCATCCACTGGAACTCTGCTGGACCATCATCCAACCTCTGCCACTCTCTTCTAAGTCCCTCCAAAGGAAGAGATTCTTGATAATTGCAAACAGCATAGGTACTTCTACTGTATCTTATATACATGAATTTTCACCATCTATATTTATACAAGTCATTTAGGTCACATCACACAGCTCCTTTGAAAGCCTAAAACCACAATCTGTTTTGCAATGCCTTTAGAGAAATTACATGTGTCAGATGTCGAAAATTTCTCAATGCATTATACCTCTGTACACAGCTAAGTAGAACCCAAGATGTGGCTAATATAGGACCTTTATTGTAGGCACAGATTGGTTAAACTAACAATAAAATGATTTAGCATTAGGAAAATTCATATCGTGAACTACAGTAGGCAAAATGGAATGAAAAATTAATGAGAAAGGCTAAGAAAAGTTCTGTTAGAAAAGCCTTGCACATGCACAAGCTGATCAGTAGCAAAAAGGTGAAATACAGACAAAAGACTATCAGATTGCAACCTGGAGAGGAAAGTGAAGATATAGAAGACAGAAACCATCATTTCCTTCAGAGCTATCAGATGATTAATTGGCTGCTTAACAACAAAGGAATTAACTCCACTGCAGGATGAATGCACCCACAACTTGCAGAACATTTCTATACCAATTTAAACTTCACAGACCCTATAATCAATTTATAATAGGCAACCTTCAGTTCATTACATATGGGAATTCTGGAAAGCAACACATTTACATCTTCAAACCTGGCATTCTTCAAAATAAAGCAAAAGGTCTATGGCACATAGCCCCAAGAAATCACTAAATTTGCTCAGAGGATTGAATCCAGCTAACCTAAAGGCAACTTATACCCAAAAGGGATGCTTCTTTGAGAGCAGATCACTTCTTTGATCAAGCCACCGAGTGTCATCTTCTTTCTTACAACAAAAAAGAAAATTTCACTGAACTTACGCTGCTCCTTGTCCTGTGTGATACCTATCGAAACTTATCTGGAAAATCATTTTAAAATAAGAACTTAAACTGGAGGAAAATAACATCTTCCAAATTTTCCCCACTATTAACTGCAAAACTGCACAGAGTGATAAATTTTCCCTCCAACAGAAGCCAGGTATTCTTCACTGTACTTTTTGTAATGCACCAAATTCCATTAACAATGTACTGAAATATGTAGAATATGTCAAAGAAAGAGTAAACTCTTCCTGAGACCTGATAAAACCCATTTACCAACAGGAAAATATTTTTCACCAAGAAAAAAAAATAAATCTCCTCTCAGTCTTGATTATCAAGAAATCCCTGTACACAGTCTTGGAAGAAGAGGCTATTAATAGAAATAAAGAATTTGGGAAAGGTTTCCATTTTATAGTATATTGCAGTTTTCCTTATGTTTTATTTCCTTCAAATCCCTCAGCATTTCAGAGGCATAACTACCAGCCTCTCTCTTTATCTTAAAGGCCTAATGAACCTACCACCTTCCTAGGTTCTTCCTCCCATTTTTACTTTTTCCTTTCAGATTGCCTTACTGACTGACATAATTACATTAAATTCAGAGTAACTATTTATTCTAATTTGTATCTGTTTGAATTTTGCTGCTGTTTCTTTTTCACAAGATGGCTTGTGTTCCTAAAAGCTTGTCCATTTTCTTCAAATGCATCAGTTGGTCTAATGAAAGTTATTAACTTATACCAACAAACATTTTGGTAAGCATGTTAAGAGGATTATATTGTGACATAATAATAGTAGATTTCATAACAAGGTTATAAAAATCCCCCTGCCTGTCTCCCTCCCAAGTGATTTAAACAAGGCTGCCACTCAGAGGGACTTAGACAACCTGGAAGAATGGGTCAGCAAGAACCCCATTACATTCTCTGAGGACAAGTGCCACGTCCAGCACCTGGGAAGCAAGAGTCCCCTGTAATAATACAGACAGGGGACTGAGAAGCTGGCAAGCAGCTCTGCTGGCAAGGACCTGAAGGGTGTTGGTGAACAGGAAGCTGGTTGTGAGTCAGCATCGCAGCCTCACAGCAAAGGAGGCCAACTGCATCCTGACCTGTATGACCAGAAACATAGACAGCAGATTGAGGAAAGTGATTGTCAACTTTTTCTTGGTACTTGTTAGACTATATCTGGCACACTGCATCCACTGTTGGGCAATGCCAGAAAAATACTGAGGAACAAGAGCAAGTTCAGTGGAGAGCCACAAAGCTGGTTGGGCAGCTGGAGCACAAACCCTGTGAGGAGAGGTTGAGAGAACTGGGTTCTTTAGCCTGGAGAAGACAAGGGCAAGGTACCATCCAGTACCTACAAGTTCATGACCAAGAAGATGGAGCCAGGCTCTTTACAGCAGTGCATGGCAGGAAAACAAGAGGCAATGGACACAAACTGAACCAAGAACAGCTTCAAACGGAAGGAAAGGAAAAGCTTTATCACCATGAGGACAGTCAAGCACTGGACCGAGCTGCCCTGAGAAGCTGTGTAGTCTTCGTCCTTGGAGGTTTTCAAGACCACACAGGATAAAGCAGCCAATAACCTGGTCTGATCTCCATAGCCAGATTTTGCTTTGAGAAAGTGGTTGGGCTACCTTTGTATCTCCTATCTGATAGAATATAGTTATATAAAACAGTTAGTAACTGTTTCTTGTCTTTTGGGTGCGCAACTTGAAAGCCCCTAATTTCTAGATTTGCAGAAACACTGAATATAATGTCAGGCAACTGAGCTTAAACTGGTGTTAGAGAGAGCACAGGGTGCTGGATGATTAGAAAAAGTGTTAGAAATAGGACAGTCAATATTACAAGGAACTTTGGATTTTAATATCTCTGCTTATGTTTCAAAGCTTTTTTTTTAAAAAAGCATAACTGTCTACAAAAATACTGTGAAATAAATGAATGTAATTTTAGAAAGTACTCAGGAGACTGTGTGTCTGTGTAAAGTCCATTTGAAATTAACAATTCTATATATAGAGTCTGAATAACTATCAATAAACAAAGCATGAGTCCATGCTCCAGAAATTAGTGTTTTATCAAGTGTTTTGCTTCATAAGCAAACAAAATGTCAAAACAAAGAAAACGAAGCAACACTAATGCTTCATGATTTAAGAAAAGCTAAAAAGTGAATACCATAAAACTAAACCAATACAAGTTATCACAACATCCCAGTCTGCAAAAAATACTCACAGCACAGTATTCCATTTGGTACAGGCAAACAAAAACCCTAAGCATTTCCTTTCTGCTCAAAATGCAAAAGTAAGCTACCACTGTACTTTTAAAACACTACTGAGGATAGAAAATCAGAGATGAAAAATGACAAATATTATGCTTAATCCTCAAATATAGTACACAATAATTTCCTTGGAGCACAAGTTTAACAAGCTATTTTGGTTTTGCATTTTTTACAAGGCAGTTCTGAAAAAGATTAGACTACAGAGTGAGTAGTTGAAGGGTTATTAACCCCAGAGAGAATTTACTCTAAATACCCTTTAACAGTATGTAGATCACTATGCCAGTTCAGGCAGAGATCACAAGTACACTCTTGTGTACATGGCTTTTGAAGGATAAGAGTATTCAATAAGCAAGCCACTTCACCTCAGGCTGGAGGGAAGGAAAGTAGACAGTCACTTTTCCAAACCAATTTACATCCTAAAATAGGCAATAGAACAGTTCTGTAACAACTATCGCTGACACTCAGAGATTTAATACAAAATAAAAGTTAAGATGTCCCAGTGTATATCTTCTAGATTTTGGAAATTTAATGTCTCAAGCTAGAGCACCATCTTTAATTGCAGTATCAACATTAATCACAAAAACAGAGGCCCCATCTACACCTTGATGTGTTTAAAATTATAAAAACATATAGCAAAGGGTAGTCCCTACAAGAGTTTAGATTGAATATGAAAAATGAGAGAGGAGAGAGAAAGGAATACAACTCCCAAAGAGATTAGAAAATGGAGCACAACAAAAAGAGCAAAGCGCTCATATGAACCCAGTCTAACACAAATAGAAGTCCTACTACTAACCTCATCGGCCTCTGGATCTGCCTCCAAGTGACTTAAAGCATGCCATAGCAGAGCCAGGAAATAAACTCCAGTCTTCAGAGTCTCAAGCATAAACTTATCCCTGTTAATTTCCCTGCTGGAAAAATGTTTGGAGTCAGGGCAAAGCAACCTACAGAGACTTAGGCATTGCCAGAACCAAAGATTCTGTCTAGAGAAGGGCAAATATTGCTAAAGTTTCCCTTTTAGGTTTGTATTATGAGGCAAATCAATTACTTGGACAGACTTCAGACTTGGAACCATTCCTCAGAAGACAACTGCATGAAACAAAGCAGTGAATATTCTTAACTTTATAAATAGTAATTTTATTTCTATCAAGTCACACAGCATTTATTTATTTCTGAGTTTATTTATGTCTGCTTTATATACAACTACTAGCCCTGGAGTCACTTGATTTCCCATGCAATACTGTTGAATTTTATACTTACTTCTGATGGTTCCTATCTAATATATAGAATTCACTAATTTTAAAAATAGTGTAAGCTTCAGGGTACCAACCCAGATTAACCCAAATCAATACAATTTAAATATTTTAATATTGATAATGCTATATCTAACTCTCAGATAACACTGTTCATATCTAATGCCCGATTAAAACTGATCCTTCTGCTTTCAATGACAAAATGGAATTACTAACTTCTCCAATTGTTGCCAGTTGTTCTAGTTACAAAAGACAGGTTTTGAAAGCAGAAAATTATTACCATGGTCTAATAAAAAAGGATAAATATTTAGTGGAAATCTAATTCAGAAGATGACTCATTATATCATGTGGATTGGTATAATCATTGAGGAACCACCAACTGAAAAAGAAGGGAGATATATTTGACCTTGATCTACTGCACACCAGTCTTAATCTGTCACAATTTTTCCACTATATAGTATGGACACAACAAAGAACAGACATGCATATGAAAAATAAAGTTTGTTACAGCAACAAAATATAATAAAATAATAAACAAATACTTCGTGCAATATTTAGCTGGTCAAAGCTTTACTGAAGACAATAATGTTTTTGTCAGTGGAAATAAGCAGGTTCTATTTTCATTTATGTTCTCCTGGTCACTAAAGTAACTGATTATAACCTTAATTACAAAAAAAAAACAAACCCCAAACCCCAAGCACCATACAGTACATTTTCCCCAGGAATGTATTAATGGGGCCTTAGCTTTTACTTATACGAGTTACTACAGCATGTGCTCCTACCCTCTGTGATATGGTCACAGCCCCCTCGTTGCACAGTCAAGAGAACATGACTGATGACTGTGTCCATTGCTAAACTCAACTCTCCTCAAGAAAATTAGAAGGTAGCAAAGAAAATCATCATTATCACCATTAAAGATACATATATGAAGTGCCATGATAACATCATAAAGTTGTATCATGGGAAATTTTAAGAGAAAAGCACATCTCCTCAGTCTACTGGAACTCTTTAGGCAGTTTAACAAGAATGTGTAAAATGATAGACCTATCTGGACTTTTAAAACCTCATCAATAAAATTAAAAAGATAAATTTAATGATTAAGTTAATCAGAGCAAGCAATGAATAGTATAATAGATAGAAGTCACATTAAGAACTTAAGATTTCAAACTATACAGAGCCAATTCTAGGAAAATGATATAGGCGACAATTATAACAAATCATCTGTTTTGCAATGTGGAATATATAATACAGCCGCTTCCCAGTTTGTATAAAAATTGTTATTGTCGTAGATTTATTCATTCTATGAAAAGAGAAGAAACATCCCATATTTGCAAGCAGCAGAGTGGTTCAGACCAGACTGAGCCAGGGAAAACTTTGAAAAATCTCAAAAGAATCCAACAACAAAAAATCAATGTTAGCACATACATACTAATTTAGACATACTCAACATTATCGCTGTTAAAAACAAGTGGTGCTGAGATATACATACATAGTAATTATATCAACAATGCTATTTTCAGGAAAAAACTTTCTTCTTGTATATAGCTCAGTAAAAATACATATTTAACACAGAACAGTGGTCAAAAGGAGAAAAGGAATGTTATTTTTTAATAACAGTAATATATGATGAATTAAATTCTCAAATACTTTTTAGTTGAACACAAGTAACTCGCATTACTGGTAGGAGAGGTCCACAAGGGCAATGCAAATTCTAAGCGAAAAGGAATGGGATCTGAACCAGAGGTATTAAAGCATTTCCACTGTCTGGAAAGGAGAAAAAAAACCCAAAAAACCCCAAACTGATGTACATAAAGCAATCAGTAATACACAGGTTTGTTTGGGCAACTTATATTTGAAAAAATATGAAAAAAACAAAACCAAACAAAAACCCAATACCACAAACAGGAAAAAATAGAAAAAAATTAAAATAAACAGAAATGTCTTAAGATGAACTAAAGTAAAAAATCGTTGGAAGTAAGTGTAATAATGTATTATTAGGATGCAAAATAAGAGTATTTTTTACAAAATAAGAAATAGATCTACATCATATATATATGCACCAAACTAAATAAAAACATGAACAGCATAAACACCCTTATTTTTCTTTTTGGGCATTCCCAAATTAGTAGCCGCTACCTTAACCAATGTCAATTTGAGCTGAACCCTACAAAACACTCCTTTCAGAACCTGTGGCACTGCAGGAGGAAGAAGAAAAAGAAAGAGTAAAGCAGAGCAGCACTTACTGGAATTCTGAAAGGCAGATCCCCATCCATCCTGGGATCTGTCCGTACTACAAAGAGGAGATAATAAGTGCCGAGTTCTGGGGGATGCTGCTGCTGTGTCACAGTAATTGCAATTTACAGGACTGAAGAAACACAATGCTCTTGGGCAAATTAATGTTTCTTTCTGTGGTCATACACACTGTCTCATCACAGTGAGAAATAAACACTCGTGATGGTAAAAATTTCTCATCAGAGTAAGGTGCATACAAGTCTGATAATTCTTTGTAGGGACTTCACTTTAGTATGATTTTGTTATTAATCTGTATTTCAGGAACATACATAGCAGCAATGTAAAACAAACATGGAAAACTACTCTCTTACATAATTCATGGTTAAGTCAATTAAATGAGGAACTGGATGTGTAAATAAGTCCAGCAAGTGCGTAGACAATTTATGGAAGATATATCATTAAAACTAAAAAAATAACATAGGCTTCATCTTTATCTGAAGAAGTTCCTAAATCACAGATTCACACAAGCCAGGGGAATACCTTGGAGAAACAGCACCCTGTATCTTTTCTCCTTCCTTGAGAATCACCAATAACCTCTCTAGAAAAGCAGACCGTTTATGATCTTTAATCTGACACAGTAGAGTTTCTTACATTCTTCTACTGGCCACTGTCCAAGCAAATATGAACACACAGGGTCTGCATTACCGGCATTAATGGGTATATAGTATTAACTATAAAGGTAGAGGAAGAGAGGTGTAAAAATGTATATTTTATAGTGAAATATATTATTTCAAATAAACAAACACCCCAATTTTATTCCTTAGTTCCAATAAGCTAATTTCTTATGAGTAGAACTGAAAGAAAAGATCACTTGAGACATCCCCTCTGGATGACAATGTAAAAGAAGCTGTATGAGGACAAGAAGTTTTTATTTTTTCACAGTGAGAGCACTAACACTAGAAAACTGTTTTACTATTGGAAACAAGATACAGTTACTGGAGCATAGTCCAGATAAACTATATTCATATCCCTTTGCTTTAACTTGTCCAGCTTTCTATTTCCACCAGCATTCTGCACAAGATAATAATTCACATCAGTTCTCTTTCAATAAAAGCACCTTTGGTGCATGAAGATAGAGTCAATGACAACAATTAGGGATGCATGAAACCCATAAAAGGTGTTGATGGTGAAAAAGAAGGGGCAGAAACCACAACAGAAGCACTGAAAAGTGCTAAATCACAGTGATACTCCAAATAGTACTTCATGCATTCTTGCAAAGTGTTTGGAGCCTTCTTTGTGTTTATACATTAAAAATATATCAAATGCAATGATAGTCTTTAAACCTACTCATGTAACATCCCGCAATGCCACTCTACAAATTTTCAGAAATTTACTGGTTCAATTCAAAAGTCATGTTAACATCTTGGGCTTTTTCCCCAAAATATACCTCGATTTCAATGATCACTTAGCAGAAGTAACAATTCCTTCCTTCCAACACTTTCTAAAGTCCGAAGTCCTTCTGTCCTCTGGAGCGCTCTGAAAGCACTGGGAATTCTGAGGCTGCACCTACATACATGCTCTGGTTTAAGTGAGCTGAACCTCCCAGGTGTCCTCACTCGGCACACTTGTGTCACCTTTATGGAGGAGTTTTGGTGCACTGGAGGAAACTCAGTTGGAAGATCCACTCTAGGTGTGCATCAAATGTACTGTAACAGGGCTACAGGGGTCCAAATCAATGACTGTTCCCTTAAGCAACTTCAAATCACACCTATGGTGACAACATTTCATCTAACAGTCCAAACTAAAAGTGCTCTGAGACAGAATCCCTAAACTAAACTGCTACAGTGCTGAACTGCTATATGTGCAAACATATAAGCCTTAGCACTAGCTGCTTTGATCTAATGATCTGCTTCTACTTGCCAAATTGCTTGCTTACATTGACATAAGCTGAGTGTTCAAAACCTCTCAGAAATGTTTTTAATGCTCTACAGAATTCAGGTCATATGCTATAGTTCTCAAAACTAAAACTCTCCTAGGTGCAGAGAAGCAAGTGATTGACATTCACATAAAGAACAAAGCACAGAGCAATAACTATTTTGTTTCTTGTCACTGATTACACTGAAGAATTAAAAGAAAAATAAATCAGATTTTTGTGTGAAATTCTGAATCAATTTGTTATTAACATAATGTTGCCTACTTGGGTAATTACTGGATAATATTTAGCAAAGAACAATTGACAACATGAAAAAGAAGAATTAAGAAAATAATCCATAAGAATTAAGAAAATAATGCTAAAATATTGTCAGTTATAGTCACTGTCAAGATGGAAGAAAAGCTGTGCAGCAATTAATTAATGTTTTGAGTATTTGGAAAGTTTTATTCACCATTGCAAACATTTAAAAATGTATTTTTCTTTTGTCTCTCAGAAAAAGTAATGCTATGTATGCACAGCTACAGTTTGTAAGAATACAAAAACCATGAAGAGGTCCTGATCCTGCTCACTTGATTCATGCAGCAGGCCCATAGAAATCTGCCAAATAGAGCTACTGCCACAAATATGTCAAATAAGATTTGACTAATAAATTGTTCTGGTGCTGCCTCATTCCGTATAACATTTTTCAGAGGTTTTAAGGACTGTTTCAAAGCTATATATTAATTCTGCCCCTGATTGATGAATGATTCTATTTAGACACTTCACTGAAAACAGTTGAACTTCAAAGTCCATGTGAAATAATTTATTATCTCACTTGTGATTTAGAAACACAGCAGATGAGAGTCTCAGTGCGTACAGTAATAAGCAGTACTTCCCTATTAAAATTTCTCATTTTTTTCTAAAGACAAAAAAACCCAAAACCTTTTTATAGACTTAACATAGGACTATCAGATATATCAAAACACAACCTAAAATCCGCAGTTACATTTTAAGCTGCTAATTTTATTATATTGTAAGCACCTACTAAAGCACAGTAAGACTGTTAAACATAGAACAAGAGATTTATTTTTACTTATTTACCTGTAAAAGGTATTTAATGTTATCTGTCTTTGAAATTTTGTCTTCCAGTGGTATTGCACAAACTACTAATATGAAGAAGTTTCCATCATTATATAGCACCTACATGAAAGTATGTCCTAGAGAACAGGTGAGGGCTTTAACAGTGAAAAATTCTAGCTAGACAAATGTTCCACCTAAAGAAAATGTATTTATACATGTAGGAGGGTACAACAATGCATTCACCTAGAAAAGAGAGATCTGCCCTAATACAGGAGTAAACAGTTTTTATTTATCGTTTCATTGTCACAGTCCACTTCTTACCACTTTCAATATTTGAAATGATACAATGAGTGAGGTGGCTGTACTCTTTCCTTCTTAAAACAAGTACAAGATGAGCTTCAATTATTTTCAACACAATTTGAAAAAAATACTAGGTAAAATACTTGGCCTGATAAAAACAAAGAAAAAACCTAGTATTTCAGCAGCAGGGCATGACATTTCTTTTGCTGTGGTACTTCTAAAGAAAAGATAAAATTCAATTCACCTGTTATTTACAAAAGGTGGGGGTTTTAGGTTAAAAATGAAAACAACATAGCTACTTGCCCAATGGCATATACAACAAAATACATTTGCAAACAGCACATATTAATTCAGTTAGGGTAATTTACCTAAGCTCTTATGTTTGTGAAGTTCAAATGGAAAGCTTCTCTCCTTCACTCGAGAGAGCAAAAATAATTCAGTAAATATGTTACCTCAGGTCTGAGGCTTCTCCATGCAGAGAATTTGAAGTATAACTGTGTTATTAAAGATTGCACCAAACATGCATTTAGTTTAGAAAAACAACCTGCTTTCAGACAGGCTTCTCAAAGTTAAAGCAATATTGTTTACTTGGCACCATTCTGATTATCAGACAAAAACTTACACGGTCACATAGAATTTGTAATCTCAGCATCAGAACTAACAAGAGTTTGCTCTTTTTTTAAATTCCCATCGGGTCTTTCCTTCTGCCTGTTCAAAGAACCGTATTTCATAGCATGGCACTATAAAATTCTGGCTCCCCTAACACCTGTATGCAACAGTATTAAGAACATAATTTATAGACAAAGAACTAGTCAAACCTTAGAAGCAAACTAAAAAATTAAGTGGCATTCTTCTCACTTATCATATTCCAAAGAGCAGCACTTTCCCGTTGAAAGATCCCATGAGCTCCGCTGTGACATCTTTATTCCCGTACCTACAAACCCCCTGTCCCATTGTTCCCCTCCCAAACCGCAGTGACTGCTGCCACCTATGGGACGGCGGCGCCGGTGCTCAGGAGGCGGCTCAGCGGTGCCCTCTACCGGGGATGTAACTCTGACGCATCTGCAGGCACTTTTATTAACAGCAGGTGTCCCCACTTTTGCTGATGTTTTACCTCAAAGCCATTACTTTAAAAGCATTTTCATGTTTCCTAAAACAAACTCCAACTTCTGCCTGGAGTCTAAGTAGTAGCAAAGTGATTTGGGATAGGAAATTGCAGCCCCTGGACTCTGAATTCAGTGCAATAAATGCCAATTTTGCAGAAAAACAAAAATTCCCTTGTTGTTAGCACAATGTTCTCTGCTGTGATGTATTTAGCGGGCCCACAGCCAAACAATTTTCCTTCTAAAGCATAAGACAAAATAAAAATGAAAAACTGTTAAGTAGGATAAGGTCAATTCTATTTCGGCAATAGTTTCATCAAAACCACCAGTGTTGCATCAGAATAACCTTACAAAGAAGAGGAGGAAAAACATTAAAATACATTCAGCTTAAAAGTCTCAAGTAGTATCAGACTAATATTTGCACAAACACATGCACGTACATGCCCACAGAAAAGCACTAACATTTGCTAAACAGCAAATCTAAACAGATTTCTCAAATCAATATATCTGATTTAATTAAAAAGCAAGTGATTGTGCAGAAAATCAGTGTAGTTTTGTTGACAGATCAAGAAGACAGAAGTAAGTTTTCTTACTCTTTAAGTAGAAAGACTAGAAATACCTCATTTTACAAAAACGTCACCTTTCTATCTCCAGCCTCTACCCCCTCTACATTTAATCCTAGGGATCATAGTTCTATTTGAATACATAAAGGCATTAGTCTTTTAACATCTGAGAGCCCGGCATGGGTAACGAAATGATGCCAGAGCAAAAGGGCAAATTTACACTAGACTTAATGTATTTAGAAGCCCAGGTAAAGTAGCATTACAGCAAAGAGACTCTCATAACAGAGATTCACTCTGTCAAGTAGCACACATTAGCAAAATAAATAAAATACTGGGCACAGCACTCCAAGAGGAATAGCATTAATGGAGAGATTAAAGCTAAGCAGACATTGAATACCATACACCACTCTGCTATCAGTTTGATTAGAGCAAATTAAAAAGAACATAACATAAGAGCAAGGTCTTAAAACAGGGACATTATCAAAGTCAGAGCTTTGCAAAACATAGATTTATTTATTGAGGCATGATATAGATAGAAATAAATATTATTTAGAACACTCAGTACTCAAAAGAAATTACAAAAGCAGGAAAGAAACATGAGAAAATATCCAAGAGACATTCCTAAGACACCAGTATCTATTCAACTGGGCACAAACAATAGCACAATTTGTTCTCTACCTGTCCCCTCCAGGTCTTAATGAAAGGAAACTGAAATACTGTACAAAGGTAGACATGAGCATATACTTGGCCATTCACCACTACCTGAAAACCTAGGAGCAGTATTAGAAATACTCAGCCTTTCTTCCAGTGGTGGGGGAAAGCTACCCTTCCATCTCGCTTTCCAATTTTGTTTTTTAATTAACCAAAGAAGACAACTTTAGTGCCATAAAGCACAATTCAATTCACTTCACAGGCTGATACTTTTTTTTCCCCACCCCTTTGGAACAAAACAAAACCCAAAGGCATGCCATGACTCATTCTCCTCTGACTAGGTTTAGAACACTAGACCTACAAAAAAAAATTGAAATTGAAAGTGCCCACCCTCATTCTGCCCCCAGGATAGTTTGATGTGGAGCCAGAACAGTGACCATGCTGTTGGCTAGACAAGTGGTGAAATGCAGTCAGGATGGGAGTTTGTAGAAAGGAGTGCAGAAGCTCCCTTTGATAGGCTTAACCTTACTGTCAAATCTCACCGGCTTTGAGTCTTTCTCTACCTCAATCAGAGCAAATATGGCCTGGGTCTGCTGTCTTCAGCAGGCCTGCTACTTTCAGGGATATAAACTACTTTTAGATGCAATTTTGTATGATGTAATCTGATCTAATGGTGGTTCACTGCCCAAAGAGCCCTCTAACCTCTTCTTACCCTCCTTGTTCCTGGTCCCAACAGGCAGGTCCTACTGCCACTCCTGCACTGGATTTGGTGATACTGGGTTGTACAGCAAGACCAATGGAAGACTAAGCCACCAAAAAAAAAAAAAAAAGAAAATTATTTTCCCTTTAGATTAATATACTAACTCCACAGATGCACAGCTGTTAGACCAAGTGCACATACATTCCCCAAATTTTTTTTTTTTTTTTTTTTTTTAAAAAACTCAGTTAAAAAAAAAAAAAGAGAGAGAGAGAGGCTGGAAAACCACAGCCTAATGTTCTCACCTCTCTCCCACCACAGGTGTTTTGTTTTGTTTTAATTATCATTATTAGATTAATTCCCTTGCAGGCTGGAAAACAAACAAATTGAAAACACTGTTTTAAAATTTAATTTGCAAAGAAAAGGAGATCTGTTCCCCAACCTGCTACCTATTTAGGCAGAGCAGAGAAATCTAACAAATCAAGGCTTTTCTGCAAATAATACCCATAATTTTACAAAAGCGCCTATTCGCCTGTGTTTCAGGAACAGAGATTGTTTTAAAATATTACATTACTGTAGTAACTCATGGTTTGGACCTGTCTTCTTGATGTCTCTCTAATTTTGGTGACCCAAAACCCATTCCAGGTATTACTCAATCAAAATCAAGTGTTTTGTAAGAACAGTCTCACAAGCCTTAAAAACAGGTATTCCTACTGATTTGAAACAGCTTTCTAGAATTATATGTGGACTAGGAAATTTATTTCCTTTTAAAAAACAGATGATTATACTTAACTATATAGGAACTGTTCCTACTTCTGATAACCCTGTATTAAGTCACCCAATCACATTCAGCCTTTTTTCGTTCTCTAGTTGTTTTGATCATCTAAATCTTCTTCGTATCTGCTTTATATGCTTCCCCTGTGATGTTTCTTAGAGAGATCAGTGGGTTTACTATATAATCATCTCCAGTTTGCTGCTCACCATCTTCCTGCAACTTATGCTAGTAGAGCAAGTAGGTAAGTAATTATATTATTGTACTCACTGCTGCTTACAAGCAAGAAAAGAAAAAAAAAGGAAAAAAAAAAGCAAAAAGCACACACTGAAGAGACTACTACCAAACCTAAAGGATCCTAAACTTGATTTGCCTTGCTAACTAATCAGTGAAGTTGGGGAAGCTGCAAAATCAGCAGCCCTCTGCTCCATTCTAGTCTGATCATGCGCAGGAAAAGCATTTGACTATGTAGACAACACTCTGTTTTTAAAGCAGCTTGCACATCACTAATCATACATGGTTCAAAGCATGGGGGATCTCGCACTTGAGCAGTCAGTAACAGGGTATGTCATGAACACTATAACCTATAATATGACTTCTATGCCATTATGTAAATTATCATATTTTATAGGTATGTACTACTAATTATCCTCAGCATAGTCTGAATAATCCATCTCACTCTCAAAGTCTTGCCTCTGTCAATTTTATAGTCCAGGCAGATTAAACCTGGACCTCTTCAAATCAAACTTAACAATTCTGCAAAATTCCATAGCAGTTCTGCATGTCCTAAAATCCTGTCAACCTGATATGTTCAAACGTTCTTTTTTTTCTGATTGAACTCAATTTAAATCCAGTCTTCAAGAAACAGAAAGCTATTGTATTTCCCTTCCTGTTATAAGTCACCCATAGCCATTGTAGTCTCTTATTTGTCTACTGAAGTCATGTAATTAAATAATGTGGATATGATTACTTGACTTACTTTACAGGAATAGGTCATCACTAATAGTTTGATGTGATTATAGAGCCTTATATCTTCAAAGGGACAAAACAATAAAAAAATATAATATGCAAAGTCAATTATTTGCTATAATCTCTCCATTTATGTAACATAAGGACATTACACAAAGCACATTAAAAGTAAACTACATCTATTAACATACCACACTAAGTTATTAAAAGAATAAATGGGGTGAAAATACACATTGTTAACATTAGACTCACACGCTGCAGGTCCCTTCAACTGGCTTTAGAATATAAATAGTTGAATGAGAACTATGTTGACTGTGATGTATATAATTTCAATTTTCAAAATTCTTGAGCTTCAGGGAATTATTAAAATCCTGTACTTCCACTTTATAGCAATACAATTCTAGAATCTTGTAGTTTTGAAATTTTAAATGTACTTGGTATAAACAGTTTTAAAACTATTTTTATTTGAAGGTAGAGTATTACATTACAATATAGACACAGGTACTGCAGATCTACAGTAGTATTTTAAAAAGGAAGAACATTTAAAATGTCTTATGAAGAGACTTTTTCATAAAAATAGAATGAATTCTAAATTTGCATTATTTTAAAATCCCATTTTAAACATCAATGATACACCACAATTCATATTTAGTATACCTTGCCCTCCTCTTCAGAAATACCTTCTCCCAAAGAGAAATAATTTCCCAAATTTTTACCAAAATATTACAAATTCTTGTTAAATAAAGAAGTTCTGAATTTATGATGCAAAGTTTCTATGTAATAGTTAACAAGTTTCAATTAATATGTTTCCCCAGTACAATTCTTGGCAGCCACTTTTATTATTTCTACATATATTACAGATAGTCTAAATTATTTTGCTTTAAAAAAAATTAAAAATCTTCCATTAATGAAAACAAACTAAAAGTGGAAAAAGCCTGCCTTTTAACCTGTGTTTCCTATTAAGTCTGTACAGGTCCCAGATGAAAACTTTCACTCCGCCCAAAACTACTCTCATTTTCATTAAAACCAAATTGTTAGGAAGCCATAGACATCAGAGTAAGTGGTGGGAACTAATCTGAATTTCCTTGCACAATTTCAAAATCTGTTAATACTTCAGGTCAACATAAAAAAACCTAACACCTTAATGAAAGCTCTTCCTATTCTCTAACCTCTTTTCTTCCACAGCAATATCCAAAGCATTCTCACTTTCTTTTCCTTTCTGTGGGCAATTCAGGATGCAATTTCCAAAGTTCTATGTCACTCCTAAAAGTCTTAGTCGCCTTCGAGTCTGTTCCCAGCCAATCACCAAGACAACAGGTCATGCTAATGAATGAGAGATCTGACCCAGAGTCAATTCACTCAGTCACCAATTTATATTGGAATGACAAGTTAGGTATATGCCTGGAATTCCCCATCAGGACATATAATCTTAATAAGCTTTGTCACCTGTAGCATCTCAGCCCTTTTCCTAGGCAAGTTGCCCCCTGCTCAAGTTTTTAAGAACTGATACCATTAGCAGTTTTAGCTTGCCTGGTATCATCTCTCCCTTAGAAAGACTGCATCTTTCTTCATAGCAGATGTTTTGTAGTCCCATTCCACAAAGGATCTGTTTTACATTATTTTTAAGTTGATTCCTTACTCAGAAATAAAATGTGAATACGACTTAGCAGATCCGACCTAAGTCAGGAAAAGCATCTTTGCTCAGAGCAATCTCTTTCTTCATTTTCAGATAGTTCCAGTAAATGTTCCCAAATGAGGAGACAGTGGGCTTCCAGTCCCCCTGCTTCTTGTGATCGCAGTTCTCATCTTAAATTCTATCAGTTCTACAACATGACTGCAGCCTTGGTGGTTACATAAGACAGCAAAGTATGTGAGTAATTCTGCAAACTGTCTCCAACATTGTGGACAGTAAGTTCAGGCTCATCTAAATTTGTGCTGTCTTGAGTAGATGGTCCTGTACTTAGTATGCTGATTTTGCTGACTCGTCTCAGGTTAGCTGACTTCAGCTGAAAAGTCAAGCCAAAAGGTCCATCAGGGACCAAGTGAAGAAGCATAAGCACAGCCTGAGTGGATAAAGGATCATTTGAAGTTTCCACAATTCTCCTGAGGTGCTAAACAGTCCAAAATGGTCTTCTCACTTTTTTTGCTATAGGCTTCTTTAAAGATTAACACAATGTTTGCCAAACTGCCTTAGTTAGAAAGGAACAAAGCTAATAATCTACATTTTCTCCTTTCACTAAACCCTTACAGAAATCTACTCAAGATTGATGCTCTCTCCTGATGCTAATTTGTACAGAATATACTGAAGTCTGATCTTGTCTTTAGGGCATGAAACATTTTCTGAAACTTGCTGCTTGCTGCTGTTACACCTCAGAAAATGCAAAAGGGCCTATAGTTGTGATACAGACCAATCCCTTAAGCATATTTCTTTCATTTTCATCCTTCATCTAAGAGTGACTGAAATTTTTCCACTGGCAATAGATTAGATCATCCATAAAAACATCTGCAGATCCTGCAATATTACAGATAGGCTGTCCAACTCTTCAGTATTTATTATTCTTTCTCCTTTCTTAGTACCCTAGAAACAATAGGAAATCATAAGCTTTGGTTTTTGGGGTGGTTTTTTGTTTGCTTGTTTGTTTTGTTTCTCCCATAAAATTTTGTCAAAATATCTAATTTTTGGACTTTTACTACCATTCTGTGATAAGTTACTCTCACCTTTTTACACATAGTATAAATGCACCACCTCTGCTACAAGAGGACATTAGCAATGAACAGACATCTGTTTCAGTATAGCACTTTTATCTTTAATGCCCCCAAACAAAAAACCTGACTACCCTTTTATGGTCTTTATTCTGTGAATTGAGGTGTGTTTTATAACTCTCATTTTTTACAAATATTCTTCTAATTAAGTGGAAGCTAAATGATAAACTTATGCTTAAAAAGCATTTTCATTGTCAGGACAGTAAATACATTTCAATCAATAAGATTATGCTACAACAAACCAACTTCTAACAATGCCTCTACCTAAAACATCAAGGTTAGCCAGGCACTGAAGGAAAAAACCCCAAACATAAATTTTGCCTAGAGTAAAATAAATATTGCTGGTTTAGGTTTTTCTTTTCAATATATGCTGAATTTCAAACAAGTTTGTGACAGAACCAAAATTAATTCACAAAAGCATCATGAAGAAAAAAGGTTGTTAAACTTAATCATAATATGTAAAAACTAGGAAAAAAAAAGCTAAATGAAAGGCTAACAGTCCAAAGGACATTTTTAGCAAGCTAACTTCTTTCCTTTGTAAGCTTCAAAAAACCCCACAACACACGTAGTTCTCAAATAAGTGGAAAACAAACTAGCCTTGCTTGCACACTGTTTATGTCCCTAAACGTTAAATAATCTGTTATAGGTTTGGGGAATATTATAATCAATGACTGAAATAGAGAAATTTTTATTTCTATATCTAAGCTAGCAAACAGCTATTATTTCTGTATTACACATATAACATGAAGATGATTTGAAGGCCAGATCATCTGAAACCATATCTTCTTACTCAGATACATTAACAATTCCCCTATCTTCAACCCACATATTTCTTTAGTCATCATTTGAGTTATCCAGTGGACTAGGCAATATTATAGTATTTCTGTTACGTGAGAGGCCTCCCTAGTTTCTCACAAGCAAAAGGAGTCTCCTAAATTTAGAGAGCATGTTACCATAATGGACCTCTTCATCTTCCCCCAAAAAGCTGTGCTGTACTAGCAAGGAGGAAAAAAATTTTCCTGATCAAAGACAGATTAATTGCAATATGCACCACAAACTGTGGCCCTGACAGCACGAATTGTGAATAGGCCTCAATAAAGCTAAGCTGAGGGTGTGTAAGGCCACACCACTGAAGCAAAAGGATCAAAGCCTAAACCAACTACAGCCTAGTTTCTCAGTACACCTTTGAAATGTAACAGTGATATACCTTATTTAATACATTATATTGATTGTTGTTAATATTAATCAGCATTTTGTTTATCAAAGCACAAAGTTCAGAGCACTGGAACAGGCTGCCCAGGGAGGTTGTGGAGGCTCCTTCTCTGGAGACACTCAAGTCCCGCCTGGATGCCTTTCTATGTGATCTCATTTAGGTTCCTGCTCCGCAGGGGATTGGACTAGATGATCTTTCGAGGTCCCTTCCAATCCCTGACATTCTGGGATTCTGTGAAAAGCTCTACACACTGCAGTTCTACACATGCAAGAAAATCTAGAAAAAATTGTGAATAAAAATACTTTAAAGAACAGATGGAAAGCAAATAACTCTTCTAAATTTAGATGTATGTTCAGCTAAATCTGGCCACCTACTTAAGCAGTATCTGTAGCTGAGGCAACAGCGGGGAATTAGCAAAACGGAATAAGGACAAGGCTTTATCATCATCATCATCATCTTGTAATGTCAAAGACAAAATTCTCTTCAGAGTCAGATCTACATAAACAGTGGTATTTTTTCTAATTTACTTTCAGTATATTTCTGTAACTCAGTCATCTGACTTTTATTTTAATACTTTCAGAGATATAAAGAAAATTTAGGAGCAATTCATTGTATTTAATTTGAAACAAAATAATACATCACATATTCCAATTATGCAATATTACCCTATGAGAATTTCTCTACATTTTTTGAAAAGCACATGCAATGCTTTGATGTTCCATAACATATAACAATACATTAACTGCTTCCAAAAGAACTGCTCAATGCTTTATTCATGTTCGCATCTTCGTGTTTTTCAAAATTAATTGAGTTTACAAAAGAAAATTAAACAAAGAAGTATTATCCTTTCTCTGATCTTTGTTCTGATCATGAAGATTCTAAACAATATTAGTCTCACACATAGCAAATTACTGCTTGTTAACTACTGTTGCCAACCGTTAGGGTACGTCTGCCTTACTATATCAGTTTGACCCAGCTTCTAGTGCTTAATGGTCCTCTAGGCTAAAAGCGAAAGCTGATCCATCAGGCTTACATTAGCATAGAATAACACTCAATGCTTATTGATGTGCATGCAGTGTAACTACCACCCCCGGCACCTAGCTCAGTCCATTATTTTCATTTTATCTCAAGTCATTTGTATGGTTGTCTGCCCCAGTTAAAGCTATGGCAAGACTGGTACTTAAATGAATTTGTGAGAAAGGAGACAAATGCCCCCTGAACTTCGAGCACTTTTCTATCATTACTTGCTAACATAAAATATACTAGTACTGTTAGGTCCACTTAGCAAGCATATCTAGAATGGCCTTAAGTAGGAAAGAAAAATCACTTAGGACTCTATCAGCTAAAAAGACTGCTGATTAAATGTTGGGGGCGGTGGAGAGCAGGCTGTTACTGTTTTGGGTGTTATTTTTTCAGTACGATCTTTTTAAAAGGCTGTTTTGATTCTGCTCAGAAGCCATCCAGGGAAACTTCAGCATCGTAACATTCAAAATATAATGGTTTAAGTATCTCGCTTTAATTGAACACTATGCCTTAAGGTTAAAAATACTATTTTAATCACATAGTGAAATCACCACATTATAACAGGAAAAGAAATTGAAACTTATAGGCAAGCCTTATATAACCATCTTAACAGAAAATCTTTTGAAACAAAGCAAACTCACACAAACTTCAGGGCATTGCAAACTACCTGGCCACCAAACATAATCACTGCAACAAGCATACATGAATATTCAACGTTCACAAAACAGTATAAAGACAACTACAAAACAGTTTCTAAAGTTTCATTACATGTTATTTCACAAAATGTAGATAAATAATTGTCTCAATTTTTGCATTTTCCAAGAAACTTACAGTTGAGCGTAAGAAAGTACAAAGAACCATTGCAGATGTTCTGCAGATCTGCAGTACAAAGAGCCATTGCAGATCTGCAGAACCACTGCAGATGCAGTGCTCTTCTGAGCATGGATTTAAACATTTTACAATTAAGGCATCAACCAACCCCTTTTTCTGCATGGACAGGAAAGCACAGGAATTGAAGAAAAAAATTTTGGTCAAGCAACAGTAGTTTCAACCATTTTATAATATTTGGTCAGTCAGTTAGATTAGCCAAAGAGTCCAAATTATTTCCACTTCCACCAAAAAAACCCCCATTTATATCCATACTTGTAATATGCACCTAAATACATACAAAATTTTACTGTTTTAAAAAGAATCAGCCCAAAAGTAAATATGCTATGATGCCAAAAATTATCAAAGAACAATTCTCAGAATGATGGCCCAGACCTTATACCCTCCCATCCAATATTAATGAATGGCAGAATGGTTACCCAAAAGTCCAACTGAAATCTAGTTAATGGGTTGTTATTTCTTACTAAAAAGAGAGTTGATGCACTGGTAACTCAGTGTCTAGGAAGAAAAGGTCAGTGTGAGGAAATGTCAGTAAGAATCATAGAATCATAGTACAGTTTGGGTTGGAAGGGACCTTAAAGATCATCTAGTTCCAACCCCCCTGCCATAAGCAGGGACACCTTCCACTAGACCAGGTTGCTCAAAGCCTCATCCAACCTGGCCTTGAACACTCCCAGGGAGGGGGAAGCTTCAAAAATATATGTATATTAAGAGAACATTTGTATTGAGGAGAGGACATCATCTTCCTTTTGGGAAACCTGTGAAGCTGGCTGGTCTCCAACCAAACAGGGAGATTCTCCTTTTACTCCAGTGAGCCTCCAGACATGTAAGTATGCAGGAGGCTTGTTAGTATTCATTCCTGGTCTCAGGCAGTTAGAGTAGAAATATGAAAATTACATTTTGTGCTTTGAGTTTGAAACCTGATGTGTTATGAGCAGCTCTAAGTCAGTGACTTTATCAGTTTAAGGACATGTAGGAAATTTTTCTAACTTATCCAGAGATGAAAGCGTGAGGAAAACCAAAACTGCCAGTGACTTACAATGCTTTTATAAGGGTTCCCTCACTCTTCTCTTTTGGGTAAAATTGAAATATACATATGCAGTCAGGGTAACTAAAATAACTGTTTCTCAGTTCATGGTATTTCAAGACATACAAACTGATTTCAAAAGTGTTTCATAAGTGGTGTTATTCATGGATAAGAAAAGAAGGGGAAGTAATAACAAAATGAAAAGCAGAAAAGAACTGAACTACACCAGGCCAAATGCAGGTCTGTATGTGTTTCTTAGGGCAAAACTCCATTTTAACTACACATATAAAATATTTTGCAAATAAGGACTTCCCTGTACTGACAATATTTGCTTCCAAATATGACACTTCTGAATAACTACAATCACCTATAGGTTTTTAAATAATTTTCTTAACAGAATGCAGACACTTACTTTTGCAGAGTAACAACCATATTTGGTCTACAAACTAGAAAAGTCAAATGAAGCAGTAAAGTTACTTTGTGGTAGAGTGGTAGAAGTACAATGTAAGGCAGACTGACAGCAGTCCTTCACAGCACAACTGTTTACAGAGCTATCAAGCAGTGTTGGTATTTGCTCTTCAGAGAGAGACAGAAAGTGAGTTATGTGCCCATCATAATAGGGATTTGCGCTATGATTACAGTGGATGCCGAAAAGAATGATTGAGAAGCTGTTTCACAAGAGCAGACATAACTGGAGTACTAGCTTTTGAAGAGTAACAGCACAGGCTCCATTTAGAAAAGCAGAGTTCACAAGAAAGAGGAAATAAGTTTCAGAAAATGCATTTGCACATTTGATAGCTTAGGAGATGTTAAACCACCAACATAATTAACTTAGGAAATTTTGTTTCTTTATTCATGCGTCCTTTACTTTAAATTCTTCCCTTCACTCAACAACACTTGAGAGTAAATTACTACTCAGTCGTTCACACCCCAAGATGGACTCCATGAATGAGTTGGTGCTTGGCGTGGAAGGGCGGAAGGGAAGAGCTAAGCCACTCAATCAAGGTGGTACTTATTAAGGAGTACAGAATTTATTGGTTAAGTTCCTCTGATCACAGCCTCTTATAGGCATTTGTCTCAGATAAGAGGGCAGAATGAAAATGAAAACATGTTCAGAATATTTTCAGTCATTGACCATGACGCATTGCTGCTCAGCACCATGAGAACATCCTGTTGTCTTGCTCTAGGAATTGACCACATCATCCATTCCTCAATCTTGGTCAATCTTTGTTGGCTTTGAAAGAAAGATACACTTGTTTAAGTCATACTAACAAAACCTTAAGAAACTGTTTACGTAGTTTAAGGACATAAGAATTCTACTACACTAGAAGCCACAGTGTGTGAGATATTTTACTAGGTGGCCTCTAAACCCTAAATAACTCTCAAGACCAAAACCTCTACAGTTCTCCAGTGAAAAGGGTTCAGCAGCATTAAGAAGTATGTGGAACTACCTCCCCAACACCGTCATTTAAACTGTGATGAAATGAAGAATCATTTTAAGAATGACGTTCAGTCAACCACCTATTCACCCATATATTGAAATAATTCTGCACTTATGAATATCTCAGAGATGAAGTAGTTTCATTCCCAGGTAGCCTGTTCTATACATTCCTGACTAAACACTGTATATTCATGTCTTTGAATACAAAAGGGAGGAGTATATGTTCCATTCCCCAGAGAACCTTGGACAAATGCAGGAAGTCAACAGAGACTTCCAGTTAACTATTCTTTTTAGAGATTTTCTTCAGGGAGGTTGCAATTTGGTTCTTAATCCTTGCTTTTTCAATTGAGGTTAACAACAAGGGTGCCAATTAGTACATACTGTAGTACTCCACATGATGTAGAAACCTAGCCCACAGGGAGATGCATTGCAAATATGCCCTTCACTTTTTTTTCAAGCACTAACATGGGGATTTTATTATATTATGGGGTCAGACAGATCTCCAAATATTTAAAAGAAAAATTAGTATGAGTTCTAGTGCTGAAAACAGACAGAGTCAAGGAAGGAAAACTATCATATTTGCTATGTCTTGTCATCATTTCTACATAATAATTCCCTTGGGTCAGCCAACCTACATGCACAAATAAATGAGAAATTAAAATCTGGCCTTCCTTGAATTTGAGATGATTCACAACATTTCAAAATAAATTTCATCCCCCCCTCCCCCCCCCCAAAAAAAAAAGAATACAGACTAGCTGGTGGTTACTGGGCATTTCACAGAAGGATAATTTAAATGACAATCCTATTAAATCATCCCCACATGCCAACTTAATTATTATATAGCTCTGTAACAGTCTGCCCTTTCTTCCCAAACCCTGTGGGAACTGATAAACTAACTCTGCAGAATGAGCTTTCTGTCTGTGTTGCAGGCCCCTTCTCACCAAGCATTCCTCAGCATTCTTTTCCAACAAACCATGTGGGGGTTTCTCATGGAAAGTGACATTGGACAAATTAAGAGACTTCTGCAGGTTTGTCACAGCAGAGTGAAAACACTGCGAGATCAGCAGGTAAAACTGCATATGAAAAAAAAAAAACCAACATATCAGCACCTCTCAAAAATGAAGGAGTTGCATGGTATCTTGGAAAATCATTGGTAACTCTGTATCTTGGTATTACTGCTTATCCCCATGTAAGTATTACCAAACTCTTCAAAATAAGAAAAGACTAATACTTCCCATTAATTTTGGAAGGAGGCAATACATTCTGAATGATAATTCACAAAAATAAGTAAGCAAGGACAATATTCCATAAATTAAAACACCATTAGCTCTTTCAAGCCCCAATTTGGTCAAGGATACTTTGGCATTCATACAAGCTTATTGACTTGCACCAGAGAACTTGCTACTACACAAAGCATTAATGGACTTGAATCAGGTATGGCAGAGAGAGATAAATAAAGAAATCATCCTAACAAGATACAGTCACACTACTTTTATAAACAAGCCTCTTAGAGTCAAATAACATTAAAAACAGCAGACCCAAACATGAAAATACCGTATATTGTGTGTTCTTCAGAATACAGAGGCAGACACCAGACAGAAATAGGGTCATAGCATGTCGCAAGAATTGTTTCAGAATGAGGACAGATTTAAGAAAGGGATTATTCCAGAGGGATTGGCTGTAGTGTGGAATGCAGAAAGAAAAGTGTTAACAAGGCATAAGAACTGGGACCAGAGATTACTGGGAACAGAGAAATGGATTTAACAGTTGAAAGCGAGATGGAAGTCAGCAAAAAATGAAGTCATTTAGAAGATTCACTTCACTTGAGGTAGCTGAGCAGGATTTATGTCTGTTTACTGCAGTAATTTTGGAAAGGAAGCAAGACGTGGGATGACTTTTAGACCTGCTTAGAATCAGAGTTATGTATTGCTCATAGGTATGATTAAAATCACTGAATCTGACATTGTATCTTTTTTCCTAAAAACTTGCAGTTAAGAGAATAATTCTTTACTGCAGTGTACTTACAGAACGTGGAAGAGAAATATAGCTCCTAAAGAGAAATCTGTATGGTGTTCTGGGGAGATGGCTATTTGGTAGGAAGAAGCAGGAAGAAAAAACTGAATGTCAATGTGGAACTAGCCAAAAGGGTGACATGGTATTCAGTCCAGTGGGGTTTGAGTAAGCCCCATTGGAAAGAAGGAGAGGGCTGGTCAGAGCTGCTAAGTGTACCAAGAATCACATCACAGTACTGCTGGATCCCAGCAACCCAGCAGGAAGGAACAGAAGGAGCACAAGAGTACCTGCAAAAGGAGTGTCCTCCTCCTTGCCCCGAGGTTTACTCAACAATGATCCCAAGAGGTACCCTTTGGATTTTTTTTTCTTTTTGTTAACTTTCTTTTTGTTAACCTCAACTGAGAAGAGCCAGAAACAGATAGGCTTCAAACATGTCTCTTACTATAATACCATAGAGAAGCCCAAGGAGGGCAGACCACGCCAGAAGAGTCCCTTTCCTTTCCTCAAGCACAAGAACTGGGGACTGGGGGATGGGATTGCTGTGAAATCACTGCTTAATTTTCCTAGTCCATCCATCAGTGTTGGCTTAGTGCTGTTACCACAGGCTGTTTAAGAAAGCCCTGAGCAAACAACACTTCACACATACAGAAAGAAATCAGAATCTTATTCGCTTCCCAATGCAGTAGCCAACTGAGATAAGGAAAATGATAGATGGGAACCTGGCCTGAATTTATAGATTTCTACCACAAAATATGTGCAATTTGACAGCTACTTTCTCTGTCTATTCTCTTAGTTTCCTATTGACTCATACTTAAATCCCTCTTGACGGGTTTACAGAGCTACGGTTTTCAATTACTAAACTAAAAGCTAAAAAAGTGAGTTTGTGATTATAAATTCAATTCCAGTACATTCTCTCTTCTTAAGATTTCAATCTATTTTTATTAATCACTGACTTCTCAGAGTGTCTTCTACCCTGACAGGAGTGCAGGTTTCAGGATTTGACAAAATGCAGCTTTAGTTCAAGCACTTCAAAAAGTATTTAGTAAGCTGAAGCAAAAAAATGCTTGCTCCATTAAGGCCATGATACAAATTTCTTTAAACTAAACTGAAATCCACTCTCTATACCAAAGACGACAAAAATTGTGCCACTAGCTGAATTTCATTGCCAAGCTGTCAACTTGAATTTCTTCTGTTTAAAAATAGCTGTTCATTACATTCAGTAATGGGCTGTCAAAGCATTACAGCACTGAACCCATATCATATACAGAAGCAATTGGGCAATGTGCATTATTATGTTTAGATTACTAGCATTTTTACAAGACCTCTGGGCTAATTTTAAATGAGATGGTTGACGTGAACTAAATCAAAACCAATTTTATTTTACTTTAAAGCTACTACAGATTTTCCATTTGTACCCAACTAATTTGGGCCTTAATGGAAGTAAAACACAAGATTTACCAAATGTGAACATATAGTATATTCACCCTGTGCTTGTTTTCATGGATATATGTCGTTTAAACAACACAAGAATAATAAAAATACTCTATGTGCAAAATTAAATAATATTCCCAATGGTATGAATTGGTATTGTTGCTCCTATGAATACATAATAGGTTGTTAGCAAAAAAATCATGCCTGAAGCATATATGCAGTAATATTTTAGCACAGTGAAATAATTAGAGATGTTTTTCAACTAACAAATGCATAACCTGTCTTAATAGCTTATGATACAATTTAGCGTACTACAAAAAAAAAGCCCTATAAAAAGGTATCTAGAAACCACAGTTGAAACATCCTTACACAGCAGGATGTCATAAACCTAAAGGCATGCCAGAACAGCTCACAGCTATGAAAAAAAACAGAGACTAAAACAAGATCTGATGACTTGCAAATATAAATAATGAATTCTAGGGCCAGATTACTGACTTCTTTGTTTCCATTAACAAAACAGCAGAATAAAGAAAGAAAATAATAAAAAAACAACAAACACAGACCGTGTAAAAAGCTCTATGCTTTCCTTGTTTTGTGGGAAAACCAATTCTTTTTCTAGATTAGGGAGACAACTACTGATGCAACTCAGTAGTTATGTACCAACATTGGGCTTTGTAGCTCCTCAGTTTCCAGTACAATTATTTTCCAGAGTTTGTAGTTCAGCTGCAAAACATTTGCTATATGATGAAGTTTGTCAGGCTGGGTTTCAGCATCAGAGAAAAAATATATATTCATTTTAATTATGACCATATTTAATATCTTAATCAATAACATGGTAGGATTGAGTGCACCCTAGCATGATAAAGTGACCTCTGGATAGCACTAATCCCTAATTATCACTTTATTTTTCCTTTAAATTAACATAAAACTGCAGTGGACTTAAGTTTTCTTCGTATGCATGGTTTAAATACGCTTCTGCACTGTTCTTGGCAGTTTTTTTGGTGCCAGGCCTCTAAATAAAGTAAAAAATTAATTAGAGGTTTTTTCAAAGATAGGTTTGTAATACAGAAAGATCAGCAAGGTCAAATGTAGAACTAACCCTTCTTTCTGCAGGTGAGAAAGAAATGCCGAAAAAAGTGATCTTTCCAAACAAGAGGTGCTCTATGGCAGCAACAACGCTTCCCTGTTTTGTAGCTCAAATGGCAAAAATGCTCTAAAGAATCTACTAGAGGCAACAGTGCAGATAATACTGAAGCTATGAGAAGCAGTATCACTCAAAGACAATTGGGTTTGGCCTGAGTCCCCTTCCCTTCATGTTTTACTGTTTATTTTTAGTTTAAAAGCCTGCCAAAAATTATAAAGTAATATTTTCAAAAAATAATTTTAAATCAAAATGTATAGTGAACAATAAATTCTGTATGAGAACTATTACTGCTAACTTTAAGCAACTCCTACCTCACTTATTTACCATAAATGACAATTCTTCTTCCTCTGAAAACCTGTTCCTTGACAATTCATATAAACATTATGTGCCTTCCTCGCTGAGTACTGAAGAAGTGCCACAACTTTTGTATACCAGAATGACTATTTCAAATAAATTAAATTAATAAAGTACCTCTACCTTCTCAAGAAAGACGACATTTACACAAGGGTATCAACAAATAAGACTTACAGGGAAAGTAGTTTGTGAGGGTTTTTTTTCCCCATTCCTCTACCACAGGTAATGTGGGATTCTTACATTCCACAATAACCTGAAAGTTCAGTTGAAGAGCTCAACGCATTTTGCACATCCTTCCACGTCTGCCACATGTTTGTTTATGAGCTGCCTAGACTTACAGTCAAGAAAAAGAACAAAAGCCAAACCAATGAGAACAAGAGCTATACACAGCCTAATGCCCAACAGAGGTCAGGAGCACTACCTGAAGGACAGAAGGGATAGCACGCACTCGGTAGAATTCAGGACCCTACCATTTGTTTGAGCAGCACAGAAGACATAAAACTCTCTTTTCCGGTAGCTGAACCTTTCTTACTGACTAATGTAGGAATTCCTCATTGGAACTCTGTTGTTCATAATTTGTTGAGATCTATTGAAATGTCTTGTATGTTACTTCTATAATACTGTTAGTTTTGCTTGAAAAAAGTGTAATGTCTTTATTCCTGATTCCCCTGAATTTACAAAGCCAAATATATCAGTTTCATACTTTTATTATATTACATTGACTATTATTAATTGTTTATGCCAAAGTTAAATAATACTTTAAATACACAGTATTTTCAGCCTGATAGTTTTAGAATTTTCTCATTCAGACCTTCTTATCACTGTTTACTAAAAACTGGTAGAACTCAGTATGTTCATTCAATTGACTGCAGAATAAATCAAAGATTCAGTTTTGAATATTTCACAGTTTAAAAAAATTATAATTAAGTACATATGCATATAAAACCTATTTGTCACCAGTCAATTCTGTGCTGTTTAAGAGTTGACTAATTTTTGACATATTTTTCTTCTGGAAAAAAAAATTTCTAACAACACAAGGGACTTCAATACTCGTCCCTTCTTACTTCATACTATCACACAATGATGACAGAGCCATCTAAAATATACATCAAATTTATTAACTTCCATCAAAATACATTCAGTGTTCTTGGTAAGAAGCATTAACAAGCATGACAGGCTGCACTAGTCCTTTTATGTCAAAATCATGCAAGTTCCCTTAAATACTAATGATAATCAGTCTAGAATCCACCATGATATTGAAGACATAATACTAAAATTCTCATCTGGCTTAAAATAAGGATTTTATGATAACAAATTTTTCTGTACTATGTGGTATATCATCAGCCGAGAATCCTAAGAGTACCTAGTGTCAAATATCTGTTAACAGCTCCACAGTAAAACATGACACAATACATTATAACACCTCCAAAGAGGCAGCTGTGATCTAGTGTGTCAAAAAACTTCATTCAAGTAGGCTGTCAAGGTGTACAGGCCTCTGATTTTTGATACAACTCAAGGTATTATCAAAGCTCTTCATCTATGAAGATGGAAATTAGCTTAAACAACAGAAAACTTCTACTATGTTGTTAAATCACTATGGTGAATAAACAATGGATGAAGACATGCATATCCAAAAGTTTGCAGAAAAATAATACACAAAGGTATGACTTAAAAAAATGTAACTGTATGTACAATAAAAGTATCTTTGTGATACTTTTGTTGTAGCTTCTTTAGTCATTTTGGGAAAAGCAGAAAACAAGGAAAACACAGGATGAAGTCAAGGCATCCTCAAACAAAAAAAAAAGTACTTTTCTCCCAAGTAATCTGTAGTTTAGGAAGGTAAGTGATGTCTAATGCTGTCATGCTGTACAGTATAACCATTCTTGAGTGACTGATAAGGAAAGGGATTTCTGATGGATTAGCTAGGTATGCTGTGCCTTGATAGAATGAAAAGATAAAATGAAAGATTATATAATGTGGGACATAGCACTGAGTGAGAAGATTTACTAAGAACAAGGTAACACAGAAAAGTACTTACACTAACATTTGTAGAACACAGAATAAAATTGTTTATGAATTATTTCCAGTTATCTTTCCTGACATTTAAAAGAACACTGTGTATGATTCTATGTTAAATTGGTCTTCATCTTTCAGTAAATGCTGCCTTTCAGTTATATTAACATTTTTGCACAAAAGAGCTCTTAAGAAAATTTAAGGGTTGATCTTAATTCTAACGTTATCAGTTCATGACATAAAGACAAAAATTTTTAATACCTCCTCCTTTTTTCCAGTATGCTCTGGAGAGGGATTGCATCCATACATACCTCTCAGGCTCTGAGATGCCATCCTTCTACTTGCTGTGATATTTTCTGTGATTACATATAGTTCCTTCCAAAACAGCAGCACATGTGCACTGGAGGATTCTATACACTATTGAAAACACCATGAACACATCTGATCTCACAGTGTACTCAGTGAAATAACACAGAAGGCTTTGGAAACTGATACCGAGGTATTTCAAATGCCAACCAGCAAAAATAAACAAACATCAACTGTGGAAAGGAAAGAATACAGTGAGGAAAAAGGCACATTTTAAATACACACAGGAGTTAGAAACTGATCTAAGTATTGGCAACTATGAGCAAAGAAAGAGGAAAAAATACTTGAATGGAAAGAGAAATAAAAAGAGGAGGGAACAGTCAAGTAAAAGGACATTTTGTAATTTAAGATTTGAGTTTCTCAAACACAGAAAATATAAGCACAATTACTACTCTTGTTCTGTACCCTACCATACTGCTCTACTTGCCCCATCTCTTGTTACGACTCCATCCATCTTCTTTTTGGGCTCAAGACACTCTGTTTATCCTGTTCAAACTACTTTTGCTTCTTCATCAACTACCTCTTTCCAGTATTTTCCATACTACAGGAATACCATTTACCAAGATACTAGTAACTTTCTTTTGCTTACATTGAAAGGATTTTTTTCTTAATTTTCAACCTTCGATTGCTCCATAGATTTTTGTACCACAGGTCACGCCTCTTCTCTCTCCCTCCCTCTCTTCTGAGTTCATAAGAACCTACACGAAAAATATTCTCCATAGTGAAGTATTCTTCATTTTTCATTACATTATCAGATTCTTTTTGGAGATTTCCATAGAATCTTTCACGTCATTCTTGTCAATATTTTTAAAAGTCTTCTCCAAATTTCTCTCTCAATACTTCCATGTTCAAACTCATATGGGCTTCTATATCAGCAAACTCTAAGGTTTCTCCATCTTACAAGTCCTACCTTGTCATCAACTTATTCTTCCCCATGACAGAGAGCACATTATAATAAAAAAGCGCTCTTTGACCATTATTTCTGTACTGTCTTACACTTGATAAATTTGTTACTGACTCAGTTGCTAAACACCACAATCTCAGTGTCCAATTTGTAATCCTGACACTGGTTTTGACTCATCATCCAGGATTTTTAAAATTCTACCAGCTGATAAATTTCTTCCTTGTATCTTAGTCTTCTCCCATTTTTAGTATTAACTTACATTATTTTTATTGCTAAGTCTATTAGCACTGGTTTTCCTAATTTCTGAGCATGGATATTGTGATGTTCAGTGATCCCACAATGATCTGAAAAGTAGATCCATCTTTCTCAACATTATTACACAGAAAAATCATACACCACACAGATGCTGGTTTTGTTTGACACTAAGAGACAGTAGCACTACAAAACCAAAAGTTAGAATGGCGTATAATATACAACAGTATACAGAAAAATGCTCTCATTTTGTCAAATAAGGATATTTATGCTATTACAAATAAGGATATTTACGCTATGAGTAGTTAAGAATAAGGAAGAGGTTGTTAGTCATAATTCTCTGGGTTTTGCAGGCTAACATTATATTAAAATGCTCTTAATATATTAAGGATGATGCATAAGAACTAATATTTTAACATGTTCTCAAAATACCAGAGAACCATCACAATAGCCAAAAATCTGTGATTTTTCTTTTGAGTTACTGAAGCATTTGTGCTCTGGTTCTGTTCAGAAACAGTATTTTTTTAAAAAATGACATTTGTAGAAAATATAAAATAAATTTGACTTGATTACTTAATTTTTGTAATTGAATATTGATATCCTCAAACAAAGCAGCTGCAGAGAAACAGCAAGGGGATAAAGTAATAGAGTATAATGAAGTGAAATCGTATGACGGGGACATCCTATTACAGTCATGTGAGATTTCCACAATGTTTATCTGCATTTTAATTACAATATTGCTTCCTTTAATACACATGGCAAGGATATAAACTAATTCCATATTTGATTCTAACTCTGATTGTTTCCTGTTAATCTGAGAAGGAGAACTGCCAGGAATATTCAAGGACTATGTTTCCTAAACAACTGTAAACTCTACTTAAAAGGTTCTGTGACTTTTTGAACTAAACTTGAATCCTGTAAATTAGGAGCTACATTAAACAACATGAAGCTCTATACAGGTACACAACTGCATAGAAGTGGGAACAAATCTGCATATAGATATTTTGGTAAATGCCAAGCACATCAGTTTTGTAAAGTTTTAATCTTGTATACAAAACTACCAACCACTCCGACTGCTTGCTCTAACTCATACTGATAGGATTGTCTGTGGTTGCTTCCTTACTGTCTAAAGAGAGGGCTTTGAGGAAAACAAAGGTTGTATAGGAAGGTCATAGCAAGCCATTTCCCTTAGGCAAATCATACTATTTACATCAAATGATGGAATTAAGCTTTATTTTTTTAATCTTAAAAATAATTATTATGAATACCTGATGGCTAATCACTTCCTGGGTGAAGAAGATTCACATATATTCACACACTACAGAAGATAAATGGTTTCAGAAGATAAATGCATTCTCAAAGAATGCACATTTATATTTGTACATACTAGCTAATTCATACACACATATACATATCTATAAATATATACATAAGTACTTAGGATTAAAAGATTGTACTTAAACACCCCTAAAGGTTCAGGTTAAAAAAATATTTTATATGAGTGTCATTATTATTACATGTTAAATGCTAAGGCCAAAAGCATGTTAACTCTTATGTTTTTTACTTTATAAGGATCACTGAACACATGTCCATGCTCTCAGACAATGCTGAAGAGTCCTTCTGCTGGATTTTATCTAAAAAATATTATCAAAGTTGTTTTTAAACTCCCTAATTACTATTTAGATTAAAGAAAACACTCTCAGAAAAGGCTTAACAAAAATAAAACAAATTAGCTTTTCCTCTCCCCTCCAAAAAAGGGAATTAAAGCTACTGTAGCATTCCTTAATTGATTGTAAATTTAAAAGGACCTCTGCGTGGTTCTGTTTAGCACTAACAGTAGACAAAGAATGAGTAAACATTTATCCAAAACAAAAGAAAATGTTCCACATGAGAAGTAATGTACCACTAGCAGAGAAGGGACGTATGACTGAGATGTCCACTATTTAATTCCTTAAATAATGTTATAGCAATTTTTCAGCTTGTGAATTTGCCTTGTCATATAAAAGCTGGTATTTACTCAAATGTTTTCAAAGGGAATATTAATTTACTGAGAAGAAATAAAAGTAAAAGCTAAGAAATAAAGTTATAATTGGGATACTTTTGATCACCAAAATTATCAGTTCCCTCTCTCTTCTCTCTTTAACATTTTCAGTTTGTTGATGAACCAACCGTGTTTGGCATAATTAACACTAAGATCTTCAGAACTCAATGACTGAAAATAATTGCTTCTCTCCTTTCTTTCCTGAGTACGCTGAAGCCCAACCTAAAGATTTAGAGCTGACTGGACAAATATAAAGGATGTCAGAAACAGTGACCGCTGACATGCCATTCAAGGCACATGGAAGGGAGTTCAGGCTTGAATGCCTCTAAACTGCTCATTGGTAAGATCAGCTATCAGTGAGACACAGTGTAAGTCAGCACAATTCACTGAGCCTGCTATGACCTTAAAATCATTGCTCCTGGGGCATGTTCATCCACCAATTAGTTTATACGCTCACTGGAAATCCATTGCTCAGTAAATGCACTGGTCTCTCATTCCACGGTGTTGATGAAGTGTGTGTGATGGCTTTCTCTTCACAACTTGACCCCTAAAGCTGACCCATCTGGAACTGAAGTATTCATGCCACTTGAGCACATCCTTGGTTATCACAGTCTGATATTTTCTCTAAAAACACCATTACTCACAATTTTTTCCTCTTGGTTAAAAATGTTTTGCAACCAAAGAACTCTTTGGGGGGGAAGAAATTTAGTACATAGTATGCTGAAGTACAACTATAAAGGGAAATTAACTTATGCAAAACATGATTTCTGATAAAACTGGTATGAAAACTGTAAATATTGTTCTGCTCAGAGAAGAGTTGTTAAGTCCAAATATTAATTCATTGTAGTATATGTCTTTTGCTATGAACACCATGAAAATTAAAAAACCAACCAACCAAACAAAAAAACCCAAAACCAAAACATGTGCACAGCAGGGTTATAGCTATCATCACAGCATGGTAAGAGAATTTTCTCTTAGGCATTTAAAGAAAAGACTTACGGCATCTACTGAAATATTACATAGTTAAAAGTACAGTGTATATTGTGTGCTTCACTCTATAGAATACTCTTCGCTTACTCCAGGTCTGCAAGTGCATTGTGACCCCACTTCCACCAAATTTCAAATTACAAATTAACAAACAAATAAAACTAAGCAAATTCCTTCACTAGATTTATTCCACAATCCGGGATTAATTTTTATACCAGGTACTATCAGTGCTTATTACTAATAATAAGAAGAATAACAGCCCATTGAATAAAACACTCGTGTTCCTTCTGGATGTTCTCCATTTAAAAAAAAAAGATTATGAATACATTTTGTCAAAAAGTGACCGTACTGGCATTTTTTTGGGGGGGAAAAAAAGTTGTATTTTTCAGCTTTTGATGAAATTGAGAATTCATTCTACCTTCTGTTCTCCTATGACAGTGTGCTTTTTGTGGGTGGAGGTAAGGATATCTCTTCTTTCCTTTTACATATCCTCTACTTCTTTCAAAGAGAAAATGGGAGACACAAAAGACTGTATTTACAAATATTTTTTTAAAAAGAAAACTGAAACCAAACCAGTTAACTCATTTTCTGGAAAATGAGAACAATTAGCAATAAGACTTGTTAAACAACCTGAACATGATTTTTCCTGTTCTTTTTAAAGAGAGTTTAAGTTCAGCCACAAGAGGAACCTCTGCTGTTGTAATACAAAGTACTGTAAGACTTCACAAAAATTATATCTCCACTTTAAAACTACATTAATAAAAATAATTAACGATGGATATATTATATAGGTGAAGGTTAAGCTAAGTGTAAACAGAATCAGCCATGACAGAAAAGGTTTGTAATAGCATCTATTCTTACTTAAATATCTGACAAAAATATAAAATTATTAATGGTAAAAGTCTGTCAATGAAACCAAAAAAAGGTAAAAGTCTCTAATCTAGAAACAAAGTAATAAAAAATCCAAAAGCAAAAGACAGAGCTAGAAAAATTCAGCTTAGAAATAAGACGCTCATTTTAATTAGATAATTAACTATCTGAAAGATTTTTATGTCCAGATATTTGGTTATCCACCTCTCTGAGCCTTTAAATAAAAATTATGAATCTTTCTAAAAGCTAATTCATCAAGAAGTTACGTATTTAATAAAGGCATTATTAAAGGCTCAAACTCTCAAACTACTGCATCATAGCCAGTTACCTAACATCACCTGAGTCACAGTAATTTAACCTGTGACAAAGTAAAATTTGTCTGACCATAGTGTCATGGGTTATCATGGCTTTGAAACTTAAGTCAAAGTCTCTGACTTGTGTAAGAAGACAAGTGAGAACAGCTGATCATGACGGTCTTCAATACTTTAGGTGAAATTTTCATCCTATGCAGTCAAGAGAAAAGTTGCTACGAATATATGAGAAATTGTACAGCTGTAAACTTAGTCCTTTGCTTGCTACCGATGTCATGCTGAGTAAAGCTTCATAACCCCTTTATAGTAGTTTCCTGTATTTAGAGCCAAAGAATGTTTGCTTTGTCTTGCATCTCTTCTAGATACTATAAATAATAAACTAATACATTTTAAAGTAGTAAAATCTGAATTTTTAACACAATTTGTCAGAACTTTTTTTTTTTTTTAAGAAAAACTTTTCATATACTTTTCTTTAAAAGGGAGTGGTTGGAACCCTTTCAAGTAGTTTTCTAACTATAAATTAGGATTATTATTTACTTCAAAATAACTACAATACATTACATAGTTATTCGTGAGACATACTCATAGGTTTTGTGCCACTTTATCACAATAGATATGAAGGGTAAGATACCTAATGTTTAGGAGAAGACAACACAGGAAACACCCAGAATGCTGTAATATACAACAAACTAAGTGTTCTGATTCCATGAGCTGATTAAATAACACAGCACCATCAAAGACAGAAGGCCTATCCTTCCCTTTGTCCCCTACCTTTCTCCTGGCCATGTGGTTCTGTAAGACAAACACTCTGCTCACATAAGCTGGCACTTTTTGGACATCTCCTTTAGTTGATTTATTAAATCTGCAGAAAACGGTACAGTTTTCTACTTTATTAGTAAATTGCATCAACTCATGAAAGACCATCTTTCAGCACCTGAGTTGCTGTGCTGCTGGAAACAGGAAAAAGACTGAGGAAAAGGGTGCTTGGAAGGAGATATGCAATATGAGAACCTTCAGCAGCAGCAAGTTACTAAATAGTCTCAGCTGTTCTAAATGTATAAGCCTGGAAAAGCGGGCTAGCTCATTTCCTTCTTACAGAAAGAAGAGGTATCATAATGATAGCCACTAAAAGATTATGGACTCAAGATCACTCTGAGAGGAAAACTGCTGATCCACAATGAAAAAGTAGCCAAAATACTATGAACAAATAAATTACATAAGCATGAAGCATGCTGCAATCAAATAATTTGTATCTCACTGACAAAAGTACATCAGAAAATTTTGTGCAGAGACAAAGTACATTAAAAAATCCTACATACAGAGTTTGGGTTATTCTGCTTAAAAAAAAAAAAAAAAAGGGAAAACTTTAATAAAAAATTTCTTAATTAAAGAAGTAAACACACATCTGAAGAATAAGTAATGGCACAAACTGCATCCCACTCAAAAATTTCAGGTCCAAATTACTGTTATCTACTGAATTTTCCATAATTAGGGATGGAGTTTCAAAGCTTTATTTGTACTTAATTTGATCTCACCACAGCCTGCTCTTAAAATGGGGCAGTCCTGCTCTTTCCTTCTCCTGGCATACTTCAACATTTCCCATGCAACTGCACAGCAAGTTGGATTAGGGAGTTGATCCAGCTGAAAACTAACCCTACCAAAACAAAAATCAGATTAGGCAGATCATCTGTCAGTAACTGTGCAGTTTCATAGTTACTATATTTGACACCAAGATTAGGATGAAGTCATAAAGCAGCTGAAGGTGGAAAATGAACCATTTGAATCAGCTGCAGTCTAGACTTATGGGAGGTTTAGCATACAATGAAGTAGTACGTATCTCTACTTATACTTCTAGGCGGTAGTACTTCAATCTAGTTTTTAAGTTTTATTTCTGTTTTCCAGTTTAAGTCATATTGCTGATTCTTACTTTAGGTTTTGTTTTGTTTGTTTTTTTCCCTATTCTTCTTGTATCTTTCATGGGCAAGTGATTTCTTGTCCCTAGTCACTGTTGATAGGTCATTAGAAAAGCTGACGCCAGTATACACTGAAGAATCATTTCTCTTAAAATTAGCTTCTTCCATTGTCAAGGAACCATGCAGCACAAATGCTTCATTTCAAGCTTGTGCAAGTTTTATCCTGAAAACTATGTGCTTCATTGTCCTAGCGAAATAGAGCTGTCTTTGGTTGTTATGAACAAGGGCAAGCTCAGAAGCATTGACTCTTGACCCAGTGAAGATCTTGCAGTGTAACAGGTTGACAAATGGGAAAACAATTTGTGAGAACAAATGTCAAAACTCCATCTGCTTCAGCAGGTTTGAAATTCCAACCAATTTAAAATTATTGTAAGTATTCCACTAGATTTTACCACAGAAAACCGGTTAAAATTTTTCCAAAGATCAAGAAATTTTTCATATTACATTTGCTTAAATTTTGTGCAGTCATTCTTGTAAAGCAATATAGAAAAACTATTTTTTGGGATGCCTCAATCACATATTCCTCAGTAATGGAATATATTTCATATTCCTGAAAATCTTTAAGAAGGGACTGAAATAATGTGCTTTTTAACACAGTTGTAATGTTCAAGTCACACTAATGTACTTATATATATATATAAATAGGTAAGATATATAAGAGATTTCTGTAAGATATAGAAAGAAAGATAAGATTTTGCATCTCTATCAAAATATTCTTCATGCAAATTCACCCTCAAGTGCAGACTTAGATAAACACAGTCCTTAAATGTAACATTTAAATGCTAAGCATTGGACTTCAGTTCTAGCAAGGTGGAGCTCTGAACAGAACGATCCAATGAGACATTTCATAAGTTCAACAATTCACCATTCATCACCTCTTATAAACCCAAATCCTCTACAGCGGTGGGGACAGAGAACCTGACACAGAAGAGGAAAGAATGCTGAACCTCAAGCTACTCACAGGCCAGGATTACAATAGGCTTTTATTTAACACTGGGCAGGAAGTCACTGCTAAGATAAGGAAAAAAAGTTTTAAGATGTAGCAAAAATAAATTACCAAATACAATTTTCCAAGTAGTAGCTACTGGTAGGTTCAGTTTTGATACGCAGTGGAGCCTCAGAATGAGCCCATTCTGCCTGTAAAAATCATTAGACAAGATATGCCCTAGAAACTGGTTTCTTTAATTAGATTTCTAACATACAGCTGCACAGCAACCAAGTTTTATTATAAAAAGTTAGAAGTAGGCCACACTGATGAGACAGTTATAATAGAACTGTAATACCAAAATCAAACACGTGTTTCCTTTATAATTTTATGGATTTATATTAAAAAGTATGTAGCTTTTCAAACACAGAACTCCTTCTGACTCACAAGAAACAACTGAGTATCACTCTGCTGTTCATGCTATATGCCTGCTTATTGTGCATTCAACAACCAAATCCAATGTCTTATGTTGGGTTAAACATTGTTTTCGTCTTTTAAACTTGTGTCTGTAATTTTACTGTGTAAAACAAAAATTCGCGAAGTAGTAATTTTGCTGTCATTTGCATAATCTGTGAGGCTATGCCAGAGATTGACCACTATAAAACTGTTTTAGGGCAAATTTGTTCTATGTACCTAAGAAAATATTACTGGAAAGCAAATTTAGGCCCCAGGAACTAAACTGAATGGCAAGCTAGCAGGTTTCATTGTTCACTCTCATAGCCAGCCTGCTCTGCATGAGCAACCTTTTATTCCTATCCGACATCAGTGCAAAGGTGACGTCTTTCAAGTGTGGTGACTAAACCTGTTAAACTACAAATCAAGAGATGTACAGAATTGTTACAGAAGTAACAAAGAGCAGTTTAATGCAAACCCTACAATTAAATTCCCAAACTAAGAACCTCACTCCAGGAAAATGTTAAATTGTTCTTCTTCAATACCACTGATTTACATAATCAGAAAGAGATTGCACCTACATGCTCACACATACATTTACTATCATTCTAACTATTTCCTTCTCACATTCATTTTATAAGAAAGTATTGAAAATCAACATATCATAGTAGCAAACCTGTGCACTTTAAAGTGTCCCTTAGGTTTTAATGATTAATGTTGTGCCAATTTTATGTAAATTCAAACTTAGAAGTTATAGTATACATCCATATAACTCATCCAATCTTACAATCCAGAGTTTAATGAATATGACAGTTCTGGGGAACATTTGGAGCCCTAATACATGTCAAAAAGTGGAGTTTCACCAGATGTTTTGGGGAAGATTTTGTATTTTCTTCTCTAACAGAAACTTTCAGATAATTATAGATCTAGTCATAAAGAGGGCGGAAAAAAACCTGCAACATAACACAGCCTGTAAAAAAATCTCACATTGCAAGTCATTAACAAGCAGAGAGAACTAGTGCTAAACCAAGAGCTGTTCAATAGATCTTTAAGAGACAGTTCTTAGAGTTACAGAAGGCAATCCTCTTCCCTACAAAAAAGAAACACAAGTTTTACTTGCCAAGATCCCTCTTAGAACTTTACATTCCCAATCTTGGTTCTGCACATTAATTTTTGCAAATCAAGTAAAACTTGGAGATAAAATCTCCAACAACAGCTCCAATACTGTCTCTGGAGTGCTTACTTGGTAATTTATCTCAAGGAACTCTCACTTCTTGTTCATTAACTCCTGTAAAAACAAAGCCAACATATTAATAAAAAGAACATTTTAACAAGTGAGTCAAGGTAAAATATTCACCAAGTATTACAAAGCAGCTCACATTCATCATATTGCAAGACAGTAAAGAAAGAATAAAGTGTAAGCACAGTCCAGTAGGTCAGAGGAGACAACAAATCAAGTAAGAAATTAACTTAGCCTGTTTTCCAAGGGTAATGAGAGACTGGGATGGGAGAATCATGGTTTGTTTCATTTGAGCTTTTTGCATATTGCCCCCTGAGAGTGTGTCAACTAAGGAATTTGCCTAGAATAATCGTAGCTATTTCATACTAGCTCTCTGCATAGACAGACTTACCTACTGTTAAGCATTCATACTGTAGATTAACTTAAATCCAAACTCAATTTTCTATGGAACAGTAATGTCCACATAAAGTTATTGTAAAATTTTATTTCATTTTTAATTCTGCACTAACATATTAAGAGCAACAAGCTCTGAAGTTGTTAATTAGGATGCAAAAAAAGCATCAGAAATTACAAAATGAAGGAAGTGGGAAGAGATCTTTTGGTGGTAGTCAGCCATACTGTTAAAATCCATCCTCAGATCAAAGTGCAGGCATTATGATTTTAAAGTGATACCTTGAGCACAATTAGTAAGTGATAGCTGACTAAAAATAAACGTGGTCTGAAATGATACACTTGAAAAGCCTAAATTAGTTCACACTTCACAAAAGACTTTACTTACCAGAGGTATGAAACCTCTAAAACAACCCAAGAAGGGCATATATGTAGCAGATGTGACCTTGCTGCTGTCACCCCTTCTACCAGGGGAAAAGGATCTTCATTTGCTGCTGCTTCAGTGGGTACCAGTGGGTCAAGCCTTGAGGCTTCTTTGGACTGTGTGGGAGCACAAGAAACCTGCTTCAACCAGTGACTGCTCAAGTGGAAGATGGTTCTTACATAAGAGGACATGGTATTATAGCAAACTGGAGAAGACGTGAATGCCCCAGAGCCTAAAAGGATTTGGTTTTCTTTTTTGTAGACACTAAAAAAATCTTTCCATCACAAAACTGAGATATGAAGGCAAAAATCTATAGATTTACTAGAGATCTAAGAACTATTTGTGCCATTATTTTTTTTTTTAATTACTTCTATTCACATCTTTTTGGTTCACCCATCTAAGACACATCTATTTCTGTCTTAAAATGTGATATAGATATTTACCTATGCTGAACTGATGCTTTCTCCAAGATGACAATGGAAAAAAACGTATTGGATATGTTTAAAATCATAAACATTTCAGTCTAAGAATAAAATTTTATAAAGCACTCACCCTGGGCCAGAACATCTTTTTAATCTACAGTGACATTGTGACATTGAATTATGTGCAGTACTGCACCTACACCAGTGAGAAATATTTAATATCATAATAGTGCTTAAAATATTATAAATTGTAGTCCTGGTTTTAAAATAGCCTCAAAGACAAAATGCAGCAAATTGAAATATTAAATGCCCCCTGAACTCATTCTTAGAACATTAACCATTTGGAAGACATTTTTAACTATAAAAATTTTTAAGTGGCTTCATTAGTCAATCCTCTCATTACACAGCACTAAAAGAGATATTTTAATATTTATAATAAAAAAGATAATTTACAGGTGTTATAGAAAGGGCATTTAATTCTTATTTTTAAAGAAGATCCAGCTACGGTAACATATAGGCACTATTTCCAAGTGCATGCATTCCCAGACCTGGGTTCATTTTGTTGGCATTTTGAATGACTAGGATTTTACTAAAACACAAAATTTACAAATTATTATTGTCATATTTTAGATAACGTGTCTGATCCTTATGCCTGGCACCTTTTAAGATAATTACAATTTTTCCTGTATTGTTTTAGTACTGATGATGTAATTGTCTGCATATTTTAAATAAATATGGAACTTAACCTTGAAACCTAAACTCTCCTGTGTCCCTCACATGAAAACTTAAATGGTAAATCTTCATTTAATGATAAAAAGTATTCTTGTTTCAAGTCTATACAAACTTAGTTTTGCTATATATCTTTTGCAGAACATGGAAGGTTTTGTTTTCAGTATGGAAATAGAACAGTGACTGCAAAATTGTTCTTTTTTATCCATCAAAGAGTTGCATCCTCTTGTTCTACTGATAAAGACATTATGACTGTTATTCTGTTAAAAAAATTCACCTAAAAACTTTAAAAAAGTATATTTATTCTTGTGTAAAAACATCACCAATTATTATTTTCTAAATTTATTCTCTTTAAAGCGATTCTTGAAACCCCATGAAGTTGCATAACCACTGTCGAATGTAATCAGGTTTCATGCCTCTACCAAAGGTATTGGAGCACACAAAAATAGACTTTTTTAATAGTCTTCACATTAGGAAAACAGAAGAACCCAACTGTCTAGCAATTTTAAAAAGCTTTACAATCTGTTCCGACGTTGAACAATGTATCTTTAACAGCAGTGATTAGAAAATACCAAATAGTCATGAATCCACTACAGGTGAAAAGTTGTCAGTTTTTTCCCAAAACATTTTCACAAGGACACACACAAAATTTGTGTTCTTGTTAACTGTTTCTTGTAGGTGTTCTTGATGACCTGAAGTCTCCTGTTAACATGAAATCCACAGTCAACTTCAGGGTTCAGAAAAAAGGGGTCTGCAGCTGCACGGTGGTTAATGCTGCTGGCAGAATGTGTCTCATGGTGACCAACACACTTCAATAATGACGGGATTTAGGATATGCTAAGCTCACTTTATTATATTATGCTCTTAAAATGCATCAAAGAACAACATCATTTCTAAGCTCTGAATTATTATCAGTGAGCTGCAGTTAAGGATAAGAAGTGTTGCTAAGTTTTGCATAATGCTCACCATTACAAGTAAGCACTGCTTTTCCATTCTTCTAAAAATGCCATTTAAGGGTTTCAACAGTTCTGCTAAACCTGGACTGTAAGTGCCATGCTTGAATCTATTTTTTTGGATGCATGCCCAACAATAAATGATCCACAATGATCTGAGGACAGCACTCTCATCCAAGAATTTAATCAGATTAATGATGTATTTGTTTTATAAAAAATGAATAACATTAAGCTTGAGAATACCTAATTTACATATTAAATGGTTGAAGGGGACAAAAAATACTAGTGGTTTTATAAAATTAAGATTACAAAATTGACTATTGTCTTGAAAATCTGTTACTAAATTGCAGAGATGCAAAATAATAAGTAAGTGTTCATTAGCAATGTTTATGTAAATTCATGAGTCTATGTTTAGTTGCTCAAAAGACTTAATGATGTTTACATTTACAAAGAATTTATTAAGAACAATGTTGATACCACAACATTGCAATGGCAGCAACACCAACATTACATACAGAATTTTCCAGCTCTTTCGACCTAAGGAATATAATACTTTAAAAAATTTTACAATAGACTTAAGATGCTGAAGGGAGTGCTAAGAAGGAGAAGTGTGAAAGCAGTAGTGACACTGTTTGCACTTGGTTTACTTCTGTATAAAGTAAACAGAGACCTAACAGAATGAATTAAATTATACAAAACTGGCAGACCTTATAGGGTTAAGGAGGAAAAAAAAAAGGTAGTTAATATTATTTATTGATTCTTTGATGTTCCTGATAGTGTTTTATCTACCAACTTCATTATTTCATAAAAATATTACAATTATTAACCAGATTTTCAAGAAATAGAAAAATATTTCCCATAACAATGGGTTAGTCTACATGTGAATTACTTAATCAAATTATTGGAGAATATGATTTATCAGCACCAAATATAGCATTTTTGTTTTGTCACATCAACAGTAAGTTAACTCTCTGAATCGTATACTAGTAGAGCCGTCTATTTCCAATTTCCAATGGGTTAAACTCTGCGCATGGAAAAACAATGACAAAAACAAAATAAGAAATAGATGGAACAGTGAAGATCACACTGGCATTTGCCATCTAGCGTGGTAAACATCTAGCGTGTCATCACATAATAATTCAACAAGTATTATGACCCATCCCCAAGACTTAAAGATAAATTCCCTCTGCCTTTATGCAATAAATACTTTCATTTCATAAAGCAGACTCTTGCCTGGACCAACAGAGCTTTTGTAATGAACCAAGATGGTCCATAAGCATACATATGATTCAGGACACCTCTGGAAACATTCCCAGGCCAAGCAAAGGCCATCCCAATCTGAAGTATCAGGCAGTAGTTTCTAACAGATGCTGTTAGTAGAGCAAGAAACACCACCTTCCTGTTGGCAACAGTATCACAATTTAATATGCCTCGTTAAATATATTAGAATAGGAATGTTTCTAAGCATCACCTCCAAAAAGCAGGAACCCAGAGCGTAAAGACAATAAAACAACTCTTGTTTCTTTAGCTGGGAGGGAGTGGGGGGAATATTCACAAAAGATGATGCTAGTAAAATAGCTCTTCCAATGACAGTCCATATCTTCAAACCCAGAATAAAACAAGATGAAAGCTGAGTTTCTTCAGAAGATGATAAAGTGGGGGTGGGAAATCTGCAACTTATATGAAGATTTCAACAAACTTGCTTCCCCACTGATGTACAAAACTCAAATTGTTTGGCACTTCTATTGAAAATCCAGGCCTGCAACTGAGTAGTGTAGGAACAGCAATTGCTGGCAGACTTGTATCAACAGAGCCCAGCAGTTGGCTCTATTTCAGCTCCTATCTAATCCTTATATTATACTGCGCTCATCACCACAGTATGTGAATTCCCACTAATGCGATGTTATAGCTAAAAAACAAAGCCCACAGCAAAATACTTGCAACTCAGGAAATCTGCAATTAATATTCCAGCACAGGCTTAACTGTGTTCCAACAACCCCCACTATTCTTCATTCGTAAGTGAGTTCATGCTAGTTATATTTCTGATGTAGGCCACAACGTGATATTAATCCATATGTTCCGACTGATAAATCGACTGCCTACCACAAATGGGATACAAACTTCACCATAGCTTTTACACATCAGAGTAACATTTGTATATGTTTGCTTGTTAATGTGTTTGTTGTATGGCGCTCTCAGCCTAGGAAAATTTTTCACAATATGATTAAAAAAAATTGTACGTACTCTCTAACTTAATACTGCCTACAATCCTGTCTATGACACAGTCCTGTGATCTTTTATCTAGATTTTCGTTTCCCTCTTCATATGTGAAAGATTAATCCAACTTGCTAAGGCAAAAATTCAACATCAATCTCATAATGATTTATATCAATAAATCAACACAAGTCTATTGAGCAGGCAGCTGTTCTGTAAAATGTGCAAATGCATAAAAAAGAAAAACACGGTAATTACACAAGCACTTGTCCCAATAATAGATGTTTTTCAAACTATTTTCTCTAAACCAGGTAGACAACACACAGTGATCTTCAACAACTTCTGCTTTTGCTTCCCCCCTAGCTAGATAATATCCTCCAGAATCTGTTTCCCCTGGAAGTGCTGGAAAACCCACTATGCTTACTACACTTGAATGGTACCATGTACTGGGCATAAAGGGCACGGTCTGGTAACCGGGGCCGCTAGGGCAAGAACTGTGTGGGACAAGGCCATGAACTGTCCTGTGCCAGGCAGTTAGAGCTGCTTCTGAAACCAGTAGTAGCAACACATTCCCCCAAAAAAATTCAACCAAAGGAGCACACAGCACTTCTGCTCAGACATCTTTAAAGAAAGAGTGGCAGCCACTGGAGGAGGAGAAATGGAGGAGACACATGGAAGATGATGTTGTTGGGAGACATGTGCTTGGAAGAAGGCCAAGGGTAAGCCACACTGAAACAAGTACACCCCCATAGTAGTAGACATTTTTAATGAAGCTGTTAAAACTTAACTTGTACAGTGAGAACAACATATATATCATGTCTAAAAAGCAGCAGTAATCATTCTTCTTGATGTGGTCTCCATATGGTTTATTTATTTGCACACATAACTGGACTCCAGGGAAAAGCATTGAACCCAAAACATTAACCCGTGATGATAGGTGAGTATCTTGCTTCAATTTGATGACAATGTGAACTATTCACTGAGGATCCACATCCATGTTTCTGACTTCAATTTTCAAGAAAAATCTTAATATACTGAAGTTACAAAAATTCATGTTAAATGTTCTATTTGTTTTGTATGTGAGACAGACAATAAAGCAATAAATAGCATAAATTTTATCTATTATTTTGACTGATATATTAAAGAATGTTTCCTTTTAGTGAAGACATACGTACTAGAAATTCTGAGGAGAAAAGAAAAACTATCAGTTTTTCTTTTTGGTAGGTTCATGCCATTTTACAATGCTCCAGTACCAGGCTTTAGGGTGCTGTTCAGATTAGCCATGACTTGAATAGAAATTCATTCTTTTTCTTTGCTGAATGAATGCCATTATTTGTCTGTGGGTTATAAGTACAGTTATATTTCTAAGAATTTTATTTCTGTCCGTAACAGCTCAGGAATAGGAATATTACTTATGTTCCATTTCATAGTTCTGAAAGCGTTTTGACCCCACATAGAAATTTGCAGACCTTTTCTGAATAGGGCCTCCTATTCACATAATGACTTTTTTCTACATTATTTTATTAATATAAATATACTTCACCTAGTGAAAGCAGGTCTTACATAATATACAAGAGGCATCTTATTACATTGTGATAACTTTAAATAGAGCCTTTTGACTATGAAACTTATTTTTTCTACTTAAGTGGATATAAACTATATGGACGATGAGAAACAACATCTTTTAAAATTATCTTCTGGGGATATTTAAATAAAAAGAAATTATGTAAATATTTTCAAATCCAAGTAAAATGCCCACAAAAAATAGGCCTGAATAACAAAGCAGAGAAATAGATTATCTTGTTTCACAGGATTTTATAAGTGCTTGATATCTGAATTTATTTTTTTTTTATGAGTGTCCATATAGAGTTAAGTTTGGGGCTGATAATCTGTCAGAAAGGTGAGTGCTATCATCTTACTATGGCTAGAACAGATTTGGAACTCAGCAATTCTGTTTTTTTCCAGTGGTTTCAGAAAAATGTTAAATTGTTTATAGCCTTACAATTACTGTAACAGCAGCAGCTGTTTGCCATGACTTGGGATAACTTTTCCAAAACAAAATATTATTTTGCAATAAGCCAGTTGATGAAATTAATAAATGAGATGTTGTGTTTTAGGTTACCCTTTGGTTAGTTTAGTAAATACTTAGCATCCATTTTCCCAGACCTTCAATAGCAGAATTCTCCTTCAAATCTGCTTGCATCCAGGTTCGTTGTTTCACACTGACATTACCATGAATTCACCTGACTCTCACCTATTTCAGCCCTGCTAGCAACGGGATGCTGAGGAAAATTTGTTTGATTTAGCAACTGTTAACAATCTGCTCTTCATTTTGTCTCCATGGAAGTTCCAATCACAGGCTGATGGTTTAGCCATACCAACACATACCATGCTCAAGAAAAAAATAACTTTGCACATGGGAAATTTAATGTACAATTAAAAAAAAAAAGACAACTCTTAACAAATATCACTGAAATGCCCATTGCTACCAGAAGGTACAATTCTACTCATAACATTGCAGGGACAGGTCCGCCCTCCTGCTTGTACTGGCCCTCCAGAAGGAGCTCCCTTAGTGGCCTCACTGCAGGAGGAGACATGAGTGAGCATGAAACCATGAGCCAGAAAAGGAGGACACAAGCCTACATCAGCAGTGCTACCCAAAGCATTAGTTCTGCCATCCCCCTTGATTTAAACTTTCAGGTCTGCCCCTTTCCTGGCTGTTCATATTCTTTTACTGCCTGAGCCTTGTGACAGGGCAGAATGGAAATAAGAGTCTGGGAGGAAGGACAAAAAGGGTGGTCTTCACTTTCAGCAACAGAGCCATTTTAGATGGGCTTAAAATGTCTGTAAAATCAAACTCAAACTATTATGGAGTTTCACTGTTTCGTTCTTTTCCCGCACCTCTGTCCTCAGGACAGAAAGCAAAGCCTGACTAAAGACAGAAGCACTACAGATGGTAAGATGCCTTTTCTCTGAGCACTGTGGGAAGGAAAAAAGATCACTTGGATGCAAGAGTACTTAAATGCTGAAAGTAAAGATACTGATAAACGTAAAATTTTCAAAGTTATCTTTTGGATAGTAGCAAAGGGACTTTCGCAATATAAACTATTAAGGCTATTTACCATCACTAAACAATGAAATACACTGCACATGTGCATACATAGAGCCAACACGTTTAGTTGTAAATAGAATAAAACCTCCTCGTTAAAGAAAGTATTTACATATTGTCATTTTTTAAAATCCAAAATGGAATAATGTAACTAACCAGAACAAATATAATCTTATTATTAATTAGAAAAAAATGCTAAATATCTTTCTAAGGTCAAATTTTACTACCTGATGCATTTGTTATTTAAAATATTACCTTATATTAATAACAATACACAAGTGATTTCATAATAAACTTTGAAAAAGTGCACCAATAGCAATCTTATTAATTGAAGCATCATTTAAAAGTGTCAATGGCTCTTACAACACCAGTTCCAATCCCTTACTAATTTAACATTACAGCTTCATTTCTTGTTCTAATCTCATCTACTTTACCCTTCTTATTTCTTTGCTTCTGGATATGCTGGGTTTGCCACCCAATGCGTTTATTTCACTAGTCATTCACTTTTAACAGTAAAACCAAACTATTTGAGAGGAATAATCTCCCTGCAAATCCAACACAGGATAAAGAGCTCTTATTTATCGAGCATTTTGTGCCTTGAATTGAAGCATTATTGCGAAGAGTGAGCAATAAACAAAAACACCTCAGGGGCCTGGGAGGAGCAATGTAACCAATTACATTTAATTAAATCAAAGGATGGGAGCCCTAGGGTTGAATGAGCTGAAGAACAAATTTGCATTAACACCTAGCAGCCAAACAAGTAGTTCTTGGTTTAGTCTGGAAGTACAATTGTTGCCATCTATTCTCTGCACTGAAGGGGGGCCATTAGCTAAATTCTTATGAATTGTTTGTCCACTGATGAGGGGCTGCCTTCTCAACATTTCACCTCATCACACATGAAAATTGCCTACTAAAATAAACAGCTTCTTCTGAAAACCAGCAAACAAACATTAGTACATGACTCACAAGTTTGCAATTCTGTAACACCTTTGTTCAGAGTCAACAAAGAGAACAATGCCAGGGCTCACACACCTGAGAAAAGTGGAGACCCTCCAAGCCCTGTTTGGGTGGGTGGGGGGAGAAGAAGTGGGAAGAATTAAAGTTAATCTGACCACAATTTATTCTATAAATTGAAACATACAGGATAATGATTACCTACAGCACTTTAAGAATGGATGCAAACACTGAGCCTCTGGTGTAATGAGAAGACTTCCTAACACCAAAATAATTACCAGTGCAATGCACCTCAAGCCTTCCTCTCCACTGAGCAATGAAATACAAAATTGTCAAGAGTCCACAACTCTGCATTTTCCAGACTATGATTCTGTGGGGGAAAGCAGGAGGGAAAGACTACAAATGTTTAATCAGTTAAAAGCTGTTCTTTCTTGAATGTTCATTGCACGGTCATGCTAAAAGAGAGAGTTTACATGTAAAGAGTGATTTTTTGAAGGTGTCTATGAGGCATTTGGTAGACTAGCAATGGCCAGCATTCTTTTTCATTATTTTAAAGACATGTTTTCAGGGATTTATAAATATAATAATTTCAAATAATTTGAGATTTAAACTTATTGTCCCATACCTCATCCCCGACACAAAGTATACCTTAATCTACATCCCCCCAAAAGCATAAATCAGTTTATCCATTTTAGGTTATACAACAAATGAAAAGGAACGTAATGGTTTCAAAATACTCTGCCTTAAACCTCAAGCTAAAAGGTTGAATTATTAAAATAATTTTTTAGGCAATCAGTGTTCATTGTGCCCTAGCCAAGATTCTCATTTTGAAAAATACTGAACATGCGTACATTATATTTTCTTAGCTCTTGTTCTTTGAATATTAAGATGGGGAGTACAGAGAACAATAAAAGACTTCTGTAGAGGCCTACATGCTCTGATCTCGGTCTTTTCAGGTAGTTAGCTGTTCCCCTCTTGACCTATTAATTTTCTTGCCTTAGAAGAAATCAAACTGCAGTCTTACTCTGCAAAGCGACCATATAAAAATATAATTTTATTCTTACCACACAAACTTGCTGCCTTTATTTACTCATAGCTACATTTGCCTCTCATAATGACAAATAAGAATATGTTTTAGTGTCCTCTGATACGCTGTTAGACCCAAAAAGCTAAAAGAGATCTAATACCTTGCTTTTAATTATATAAGAAGTTGGCCAATGTTTTTATCCTGTTAACTGAGGTACTATTCAGCCTAAAGTGAATCAGAAAACTGTGTTCCACAACAAACACCTATTATAGATGTGCTTTCAGCCTATACCTACTTCAGTCTAACCAATTCACCAACTGAAATGAGTGGCTCCTCCCTCTTCTGGGCATAAACAGGGACATTCTTTGTGTCAGATCTTTTGATAATGAGGATATACATATATGGGGTGTGAGATAGGTTTGTTAATCTGAAAAAAAAAAAAAAATAAAACCAAACACAACAATCATTCTCAACCAATTGATCTAACTGACTAATTGGTATCAAAAGCTTTAGAGCCAAAATAAGGCAGAGCAATGGGAGTAGATGATCAAGAACCAGGAGCTATGCAAGAGATAAAACAGGACTACCTCCTTCAAGCAGTATCAAGCTGCTAGATCAGCACAGAGTATGGTTGAACAATACCAGTAAGTGTCTAGCTTACCACTTACAAGCACCTTAACTTAGACATGTTTCTCAATAGATCAGAAGTCACCTATCTCAAAGCTGAAGTTAATTGAGTAGAGAAGCACCAGTATGAAGCACCAAACCCTCTTACTCTAAATATGTACTTGCACCTTTCTGGATAAGCTGCCCTGATCATCACTGTTACTTCTTTCTCCTTCTCAAGGCAACTACAGACCTGATACATTTCCCAACTCTTGGCCATGACCCCTGTAACAAGGGTAAGGGGAGGTAGACTAAGAGTTACCATAGAAAAGTGAGCAGAATATGGCAGAGTAGAGGCAATGGGGCAATGAAAAAGGGAACTCTTGAATAAAATCCTCTAGGTTACATACTACTTATACCTCCCAGTGTGTTTAAAAACAAAAAGATCAAACAATGCTATATGTACATGAAAATAGTTGTGTTTGTATTGGTGTTTTTTTTAAAGCTCATGGATGACATGTTAATCAAAATTAATACAGTTGGGTTTGAGGTGTGACATTTAGAAAAAATCCTTTAGTGGCGAATTCTCTAATTACGTCAACTTAATTTATGAATGAAACCACACAATGATAAGAATCTGTGAAATAACCAACCATTTCTGGATGTTCAAACGTTTGACATGGAGCCTGCTACAGCTGTCCACTACTGCAAGGTTGAATCTTTGGATTTATTTACACACAAAAAGCATTATTCTGGAACTAAGTCTCCTTACATACATGTAACAGTGAACATATGTCTTCTGAATGACTACAGCTCGGTGTCTCTGAACAAGGCTGTTGCTCAGCTAAGAAATTTTCTGGAGTGTGAGGTAAGTCAGGATTCCTTTTAGACTAAACGAATGAAAGCAGAATAGCAAAGCAGATAAAAGTGCAACAAAAAGAGTGTGACCAGTGATTGCAGGCATAAGAAATGGTCGAACAGAGGAAGAAAGTGATACGTGGTCTACATGAAAAAATTAGAACAGATCACAAATATGACACATCAGACATAACAATTCACTTCCAACATTATTCTGCCATGTAAACCACAAATCCAGAAGTCCTGACAGTGGTCAATCTGATGATGCAATAGCTCTATGAATTCACAGCACAGAGCATATACATACCAACTACCTTTCTAAACACTTACTCACAAGATCTAAAAGGAATCACACTGTGACAGAACTTTACAGATGTGTGGAGTAATTAACTTACCTGCTGATGAGCAGTACAAATTCAATCTGTGTCCTTAACTTCTACATATCAGAGAGCTACTGCTAAGGTTTTAAATTAGTCCAGACACAAGTTTGGGAGAGGTGATGCCAAGACTGTTTACAAACAATTGCTAACTACTCTTGAAGATCTGCTATGAAAGATATTTTCTGAAACAAATACATGTTAAATCTGAAGCATGCTCTGGAAGACTAGATTAGTTTTGCAGTTTCAAATGTTACCCCCATTTATCTTCTTTGAAAACATACGACTTGTTTTAGTGAGCTTCCATTTATTAAAAATAGATTTTTCTCAAAGGCATCCACTATTGGGGGGGGGCTTTTTCATTCTGTTTTTCAGGTCAACGCAGATATATTTCATAATATCTTTTTCTATATGCTTCTGTTTACCTCAGTGAAAAACTGAAATGTGCTGCCTAATTACATGTTTGCTTTATCATTCTAATTAAATTGTTAATTAATTGATCTCAGAATCCTTTAAACAAGAGTCATAGCAGTGACATAAGTAACAAAGGAATTTTACACAGAGCAGGAGACAATAATCTAAAATTTCACTGTGCAAAATGTAGTTGGAATGGATAACTAAAATTTTCCACTCTAAACCATTTTGTACTGGTATTCAACTGTGTCTGCCACTGCATGTTTAATGCTACACTCCTGATGTGTTTAAATCAGAAAAAAATAAATTTAATAGTACAATTTCAAAACAACATATAGATCTTGAGTTAAGTGAATATAAATTTTCTATGTATTTACATTTGGTAAATGATAGTAAATAGTGACAATCTAAACCAAAGCACTTTAATTCAAAATAACCAAAAAACATCCATTTAAAAAGATGTTAATTAACCCTGCAGGGTACATGCAGGATTTGAAATGAGTCCAAACAATGTCCAGCTTAATGCTAAGAACTTATAAAATGAGCTATCAGGGCCTATTAGTGCATTGTAATGGCTTAGCTACTTGAAGAAGTGAACCTAAAATCTCTATTCTGACCCGACTTTCAGAAATGGGGCAGAAGATTGACCTTCACACAATATAATCAGCAAAGGATCTAAAAAATGTATCTCTCTGTTATGTGAAACCACAGTTTTATTTACTCAGGCATGTTCACTTAGGAGTTAAGGTCCACTCAAGCATCAGTTCAGGGTTAAAGGCTATAGTATAAAGCCATTATGTTTTCAAGCAGAGTAGCATGCTACCATTTGTCTTGCAGTAATATCACAATCAGATGTTACCTTTTTAGCTTGGCCCAGCGGTGAGTTTAAGCCCCTGGCATGCACAGCATAAAATAGACTGGTACTTTCTACAAGTCATTCAAACTGTATTTGCTAAACTTTAGCTTGGTGTATCTTTTGTCTATTATCTACAGACACACACTGAGTTTTGAAAAGGCTTATGATCTGTGATCCTGTAGAAGGTCTGTTTACTTAATAATTACATTGATTCTATGTTCAACGTACAGTCACCATACAGAAAAAAAAATTTAAAAAATCGATAGTTTGGCTTTCAGGTTCAGTTTCACAATAGGGTCAATGGCTTGTCTCAGAAAACTGAATAAAGTAACTTTAAAAGTACAAGGACAATTAGGATTTCTAAAGTTCTCATTCAATGCTCATTTAAAATTCTTTGGTATTGTTTACCAGTTCCTAGTATTCATTACTTACCTATTCCAAATTAAGAACATTTTTTGATCAAGAGCTTACTAAATTAAGGCTCTGCACAACAATAAAGTCCAAGTTTGATCACAAGAGAAGCGTGTTTATAAGACTATTCACAACAACAAACTAAGTTTGTTAAACTGATGACATTCACACTAGATACAATAAATAAGAAAATGCTTACAGGGCCAGCAACATGTACTGAATGTGCTAACAAGGTGAGGTTTTAAATATTTGTATTTCATGCCTCTGAGAAAGATGGCATAAGTTGTACATACATTTATTTTCTCAAGTGCAATACGCAACCTATGCATGCTTTGAGGTAGGTCTTGAGGAAAACAGATAGCAACACTACATTTTGCTACTCTTCATAATTTCATTCTTACATGAATAAGTAAAAAGTTAGAAGAACAACATTTTTTTTTTACCATAAGTTTTTTGTGACTTTGTAACAGAAGGTACAAAACCTAGTTGCTTCTTAAAACAATAGAATCTTGATTTTACATGTTTTTTGGACTCACACAGGGATACTGAAATGTACCACCAACTGCTATATTACTGCATGCAATTTGACCAGTACACACTAGCAATGTCTATCAAAATATAAAAATATATATATTTAAAAACATAATAGCATTATGAATCATATGATGATACAGAGTGTAAGCGTTAGACGTACATATGAAGTTGCAGAGTACTTTCAAAAGTACTTTCAACAATATTATTGTTTCTGGGCACATTTTCTGCAAAAGGGTTCCAATGTTAACTCAGGAAGTGCTACTTCATGACATGACAGAACCTTGCTTTTGTGATCTAAAGCCTATGGATAAAATTGTTATAGCACAAATTTGTATACAAAACTACAACAAGCATTTCCATTACAGTAAGATCAAGGTTGTCAAATAAAATACTTGATTTGGGAAATGAGAAAATTAGTTAGGAAATGCCACTATACTCTTAGAAGAGCTGTCTTGCATGTACGCTTTCGGAAGCAACATGTAACTAAATACTGCCACATACTATACTGCACACAGGATCACTGCTCCCTTTTAGTTCACACAACTAAAGGCCAGTGTTCATTCAATGAAAAAATAATATTTACATTTCAGTCAAACATAGTCCATTCCTAACTTCCTGAGTTTTAATAGAGCAGGCCTCTCCAGCCTTTGGCTTGAAAGCTGTATGCAGGCCTACCAGAACTCACTGCCTGTTTCTCAGTGTCTCGCTTCCTTCGAAAGATACCCAACCAGTTACCTCTAACAGAACAATTCCTCCACCTCACAGTCGGTGCTACGCTCCTTACAGCACGTGGTGGTGGTGTCCCTGGGGACAGACAGAAGTCAGAAAGAGACTGTGCCCTGAGGCACAGAAAGAAGAAAAACATCCACTAACTCTTGAGAGTCCAAAGCACCTAGAACCCTATTTTCTGAATATTTGACATTTCTGCTTTAGCTGCGGAAATCACTGTTTCAGCTCTGATTTGCTTCTGCAGATCAGATCCTAGGTTTTCAGAAGAACAACATACTAACCCACCATCACAGAGAACCCTCTGGCAGATGGAGGAAGACAATCTGCTCTCCAAGCAACAACCAACTTCTTGAACTATGAAATCTGCATTTAGACAGGCAACCCTAAAATAATGGTGCATTTTGTAGAGCCAAGGACTCAAAACATACTTCTGTGGATGTTTTTTGAGGTAAAAAAAAATAAACATCAAAAATCCCATCACCTGGAAATATCACCTCCTCCTTAGGTTGTTAGCAGGGTTGCAACTTTCAGACTAGCTCGACTTCTTTACGCTTACGCAAATAAATAAACTCAACGAAAACATTGCAGGAGTCTACATAGAGCAACAGTTAAAAAAAAAAAAAAGAATTAAAGATGTATTTCACCTGAGCAATCACAGGAAGGTGACACACAGAGATCCCCGGAAACATGGTTCTGTTCCTGGCCCTGTGGGAAATATTTTCTGTGCACTCACAATTTCTTTCCTGTCCTTCTTGAAGCTGAGCTACCATAGCCTCCTTTCTGCCTCTGACTTCTTGTCTCAGTCCAGTTACTCTTAGGACACATTCTCATCGCTCATGGCAGTTTTAGCCCAGGCTCCTCTCTGGCCAATCTAGTTTCTCTCTTGGGAAAAAACCTAATCAAATATGTCTTTATTTCCAATTCCCCTTCCTGCCCAGCCAGTAGTGTTTTACTCATTCTTTCCCCCACATACTCTTTGTTTTCTGACTAGGCTTACTGTTTGTCCCACTCCCTCCTCTGATCATCTGCTCTTAGCATCAAAGCAATATGAATCCTTTCCCCACATTTAGGCTATGAAGTCTTGCAGTAGAAAAAAAAAATATTTAAAGATTAAGAGCAAACAATCATAGCAGTATCTGCCACCATCCTTCAAATTGTTAAATATATAGGAATGAAATTTTCAAAATCTACAAATTATGAGATATATATACATGCAAGCCACCTGACACTATCCCACATGACATCCTTATCTCTAGAGTTGGAGATGCATGGACTGGACAGATGGACCACTCGGTGGATAAGGAATTGGCTGGATGGTCACACTCAAAGAGTTGTGGTCAACAGCTCAGTGATAAGAGGCATCCCTCAGGGGTCGGTACTGAGTGTGGTGCTGTTTAACATCTTTGCCAGCAACACCGACAGTGGGATTGAGTGCATCCTCAGCAAGTTTGCCAACGACACCAAACTGTACAGTTCAGTTGACATGTTGGAGGGAAGGAATGCCATTCAGACCTTGACAGGCTTGAGAGGTGGGACTATGCAAACCTCATGAAGTTCAACAAGGCCAAGTGCAAGGTCCTGCACCTGGGTTGGGGCAACTCCAAGTACAAATACAGGCTGGGTGGAGAATGGATTGAGAGCAGCCTTGAGGAGAAGGACTTGGGGATGCTGGTGGAAGAGAAGCTCAACATGAGCTGACAATGTGTGCTCAAAACCCAGAAGGCCAACCGTATCCTGGGCTGCATCAAGAGAAGATTCTCTCCCTCTTCTCTGCTCTTGTGAGACCCCATCCTGCATCCAGTTCTGAGGCCTCCAACATAAAAAGGACATGGACCTACTGGAGCGAGTCCAAAGGAGGGCCACAAGGATGATCTGAGTGCTGGAGCACCTCTCCTATGAAGACAGGCTGAGAGAGGTGGGGCTGTTGAGCCTGGAGAAGAGAAGGTTCCAGGGAGACCTTCTAGCGGCCTCCCAGTACCTGAAGGGGCTCCAGGAAGGCTGGAGGGACTTTTTTCAAGGGCAGGGAGTGATGGAACAAGGGGAAATGGCTTTAAACTGGAAGAGGGTTAGATTTAAGTTAGATATTAGGAAGAAATTCTTTCCTGTGAGGGTGGTGAGACATTGGCACAGGTTGCCCAGAGAAGCTGTAGATGCCCCCTCCCTGGAAGTGTTCAAGGCCAGGCTGGATGAGGCTTTGAGCAACCCAGTCTAGCAGAAGTAGTCCCTGCAGGGGGGTTGGAACTAGATGATCTTTAAGGTCCCTTCCAATCTATACCATGATTCTATGGTACGTGTCTACACATTATGAAATATATATATCTTCAAAATCTAAAATATATGAATGTGAAAGTGGTGATATATATTACACTTTAACTGTATTACTTATGCATTCCTTTTTGGAATGGTACTTTTGAAATGTCAAGTACTAGATTTGTTTTGTTGTCTACTTCTATGCTATCCAACATTCAAATTCCCAATTTAAAAAGAGGAGGAAGAGTAAAATTTGCTACTCATTTCTATGCCAAGTTTCAATTATCACATTCCTTATTATTCAGCACTGAAAACATTTCAATAGTTACCAGATTCTCACCTCATTCAAATTAAAATAATTTTGGGGGGCTTTTTTTAATCAATTTTAGAGATAAGACAGTGTTTCTTATTCATCTGACAAGCGCTGATGAAGACAATGAGATTCTTTATACTACTAAGGCAAGTCAAATTTGACTTGTATTAAAAACAATTTTAAAAATATGACAGTAATTCAAAAGCTGACAATGCTTTCAAACATTTGGGGAAAGATGGAACATTGCAGTTCTAGTTTCATCATCTTACAATATTTATGTCACCAATAAGATTCTATTTCAGGCAGGGTCAAAGTAAACTGTCAGGTAAGATAAATCTTCGACTATATGTTACTAAACAAAACCCTGTTAGAAGTCCAGGTTTTCTTCTGCCATATATATATAATGTGAAAAAAAAAAATAATTATATATGTAATAATTATATGTCTAATTATATGTCTACATTATACATATCTGATTGTGATAGCTTAACTTAGCTGGAAGCCAAACAAGACACAGCCACTCACATGCCACCCCCATCCCTTTTTGCCCCCACTCAGGGAATCAGGGAGAGAATGGGAGGGGTAAAGGTAAGGGGACTTGTAGGTTGAAATAAGAACAATTAATTAGACTAAAATTGAATTAAAATAATAAGAATAATAAGAGTAATAATGATAACAACTATATATATATATGAGTGATGCAGGGTACAATTGCTCACCACCCCCTGATAACAATCCTGCAGGAGTGAAAAGGAACCCCGAAACCGAAATCACAATCCTGGAAAAACGAGCCCAAGAGATTCCTGAGAGAATCCCCCCCCCTTTCCAGTCAACCTCAGTTAATACACCAAACATGACATAATGTGATATGGAATATCTCATTGGCACATACAGCTGTCAGTTCTGGGTTTTACTAACTATTACACTTTTCTTCTCCACCCCCACTTCCAGTCCTCTGTTCTTGGAAGCTGACCAAGCACAGTGTCCTTGCAGTTATCAGCATTTCTTCTTATAACAATCCTCATTGAAACCAAAACACAGTGCTTTCTAGCTACTGAGAAGATAAAATAACCCTATCCTAGCAAAAAACAGGACACATATATAATTACATGTGTAATCATTATACATACCTATGTATACACACACATTAAAAAATCCATGCCAAATAGACTGATTTACTTAAAAATCACAGGATCATCTCTTCTGGGCAATACACGCACACTTGTCATTTTGGAATAAGAAACATTTTGCAACTACAAATTAAATCCCTATATTTAAATGCTCACATTTGTAAAAGGATCTTAAAGGATATAATTGGATTCATCATTTCCAGGATTCTACCTATTTCTTTTTAATAGTTCACACTGAACTATTACAAGAGTAGTAGAGAGCTCTTTAAATGCCAACCTAGACAATTCTGTTTATTCTTAAAAAAATAAGAACAGAAACAATTCATATATGAAAACACAGAATTTTAATTAATTGTTCTCACTCATCAGCAGTTCAGTCTGATTCTAGATCAACCTTGCAGAATTATCTGGCATAACATCTTCCTCTTCTGTTAGGCTGTCATTTACCCTAACAAACAGTAAAATGTGTGACTCTGCACTTTAATACCAAATATTTACCGTATCATTTTCTGAAGAGCACATAAATAGAATCCTCAAAAGAAAACGTTATAGTAATTATGAGGAAACATGTATTTGAAATAATTATAATCACAACAGATTTAAAGCACTTAGATTATATCTATCAATTTTTATTTGTCTGAAATCATCTATGTTGTTGTGCTGTATGTACTGTCAACAAAACTAAATGTTTGGAATTCTGTGTTATATAAGTTGATCGTTATGGTAATTACTTTTGCCTGACAAAGGAAAGTGTGAAGTATTATAACTTCTGGAGGTTAACACTGGAGACATGCAACTGGCTGCTACATTATGCAAACATTTACATTGTAAAGCATTTATGTATGAGAACAAAGATTGTCTCTGCTAAATAGTTGATCTTGAATATGTATTGAATACCACTACTATAATTTAGAGGGTTTTTTCAATGCTAGCTATGACAGCGTGTTTCTAATTCTGGAACTGGAAAATTCAATGGGAATGGGAAGGATAAATACTTATTTTTAACAGGTGCTTTGAAAATAAGTAAAAGAATTCAACATGAAGTTTATCTGAGCAAACAGCAGGTATTATTTGGAGAGCTTCCAAAAGCTGCCTTTCTCTCCCCCGATTCATATGATTCTAGTTTCTTAGTGTATTTCTATTTTGTTTTTTTTTTCTTTAAAATATGATAAATTCAAAGACAATATATTTTACTCTCCATTTAGAAACTAGTGTGAAGATCTTTGCTTTTAAATGCCAAACATGTATGACCATTTTATTCCTGTGTATCTTTAAGCATTCTGTTGGTCCTACTGCCTTTCTGAGTTGCTATACAACTTTAAAAGGCAGCTTAAAATCAATGGATAATGTTGGCTTTTGCTACTACTACAATTTAAACATAATTACTTTCAAGTCAAGACACACAAAGCTGTTATAATTTTAATGTTTAACTTTTGTACTAAGTAAAAAGTCTGCTTCTTAATGAGAAAAGTCTCAAAATTCTTCAAGAGTACATGCAACAAAGGATAATTAAATTGCTGTCTGCATTTGTTCCTAAACATCCGTAAGTCCTTCAACTTGATGACTACACATCAGAGTTTCTTTATAAAATTATAAACAACATAAACTGTGTAATACCAAATCTAAGTATAGATCAAGAAAGTGACAAATGTCTTACCACCAAAAAAAACCCAACCTGAACACAAGCTTCAGCTTGTACGTTAGACCCATGGATTTTTAACCTTTTCCAAAGATTTTTATTAAACTAAAACCAGTCCTTGTTATTAATCCCTCCCCTTGATAAAAGGTATTTTATATAAAAACTTAAATTTTGTTTTCAACACTTTCTCAGAGATTTATGTTTGAAAGCAAGGACTGCTAATCTCAGATGGCAAAGAGAGAAATATTACAGTTCCTAAATACCGATAGTTCACTGCTGCTTACTAGATAACAGCATCAGTCCAATCAAAAACAACCAAACAAAAAGCAGCCACGTAAAAATATTTTCTGATACAATCTATGATTAAAACATCTTCCTCTATTACTTTAACCTAGGAAATAATGTTAGAATTGTCTCAGATTCACCTGTCAGTAACTAGGCCTCTCCCACACGAGATGTGCAGCTGAAGACCCCTTCCTTATAGGGAATTTCTATTGGTTAGTTTTCAACAGAAAATATAATGCATGATTTTAAAAGCAGATAATGGCTGTGGACAAAATTATCAAATTAATTCTTAGTAGCAATAAAAAAAACTTCTGTTTATCTGGCTAAGCTCATTTTTAGCAGAGTCTTTAACCATGCAAACAAAAGCAAATAGTATTTTCTACTTCGGGAATGTCAAATTAAATAATAAATAAATCTATAAATTGCCTCAAATTGCCACAATTTCAAAATGAGAACCAATACACAGCAAAGATAAGGACCTTGTATACAAGCTGCTTGGCTGTATTATGTTTTATTATTAAGACATTCCAGTATTTTTAGCCTAACAAAATTTATACTAGGGTGCCGATTCGTAAAAATGGCTTAAGAGTGTACACACACTGTTTTAGCTGTGTGAATAAGGACATTTCATGGAACCGGGTCTGCGCTTACAGTGAGGCATGCATAGAGTTGCTGTTTTCACATTCTAAATTCATATCTACTGGCAGATTGCAGCCATTTTTTTTTCCAGATATACTGTCACAAAGGGTTATCCAATACATTTAGTAATACCGTTTCTTGTCTTACTGTCCAAAAGGAGTTCCAGTAAGTGAGCACATAAAAGCTCTGAGCCCATTCCCTTGGCTAATTCAGGTCTGCAGGCCTCCCCTACTTTCATGAAACCACCTGCTGAGTGTTATAACCATTAGACTCATGTCTGAAACCAAGTAAGTTCTACATAAGATCTGCAGCTGCCACACGAGAGGTTAAAAAAAAAAAATAAATAAAGTTATTCCTTCCATACTTTTTGATGGACACAGCTGAAGCATTTAAATAAAGGATTTAAGACTTTAATACTTTGGGTTAGAAACTGAAAATCCAAAGAGAAGGTGAGTTATTGACACACAAATTTTGGAGTGCCACCTGTGGTGAATTCCAGCCCATGCCACTATATGTGTAGATATGCCTTCCGACCCGAAGGAGGATTAGCTTTTATTGCTATGGCATCTAAACCTCAGTTCAGCAATGCCCAAGTCTCCTTTCTGACACAGCTCTAAGTCCCTCACTTTAGATAACTGAAGTGCTGAGGCTTGAACAGCAGACCTCAAACCAAAGTTGACCTCTAGATGAATCCACAACCCAATCTCATATAATCAGCTCATATAATCAACTAATTAGTGAAATATGTATGATTGCTAGCAAAATATGCATGTTCGTTAGTAGAATATGAAATACAGATGAAATAGTACAAGAATATATTTATCTTGTTCCATTCCAGGGTACGTTCTCAAGGCTGAGAAACCAGGTGTCCAGCCTTGATTAGGAGTCTGTGTTCACAGCTGGGGAAATAAAGGAACTCCCTTGGGTGCCCCTGGGCCCTAGCCAGGCCCTGGTCGGAGTTCCAAGGGAGAATGATATATTGACAAGGCGGTGAGACCAGGTACTCGGCCTTGTTCAGAAGTAGGTGGTCAAAGCTGGATCTGTAAGAACTTACTTGGTTCCTCCTTGGGCGCTGGCCAGGCTCTGGGGAGAAGCCAATGGAAGAAAGTGACCAAAACAGTAACTTCCCAGATGCGTCTCTGATATTGGCCAAATCCGAGAAGCGCCTGAGCAAAGTGAAGTCAACCTGCCAGATGTCGCCGTACCTAATTTGTTTGTTAAAGTGTATAAAAGCAGGACCCTCTCACAGCAAAGATGGAGACCTCACCTGCAAGTGGACGCACTGTGTAGGACTTCCCAATTGCTGGGAAAGGTTCTCTGGATCCTTCACTGTGATCGGGGCTCCCCAGCTGATGTACGGGTCTGGGTGCTGATGAAGTATTTGGGCAGAGATGTATCTTTCTTAATCACTATGCTGCTTTCTCTTATGTAGTAATGAATAGGTGCATTACTCTGTTTACCTTTGTACCCTGCTTATGCCTTTCTTTTTCCACTTTATTCTAAAGTAAAATAAGTTTGTTTTAATTTTCAGGTTGGTGTTTGTGTCCTTTTTGCTACCCCATCAATTGGCAAAGCAATAACCCAAATGGGTGGCATTTAAAATAAGCAGGGACTCCTGAAAATGTAATACTGCACAATTTAACAAAGAGCCTACAACAAACCGCGTGGGAGAGGTTAGAAGTCAGGTCTGCTGGTGGTCCTCAGCATACAACATAAGTTGTCTTGGTTTTGTCTCCCATTTCTACTCCATGAAGAGCTCTGTAACAAATTTAGAGGTTTATGAGACTTCCTACCTGTAAAATGGATCTAATACTTATTTCACAGATGTGATACTGTACAGATGAGTTAATACCCAAAAGTTCTTTGGGAGTATACTACAATACTTATTCTCTTCTCAGCTGATATAAAACACATATTTAAACAAGACAACAGAACACTGCCTTAAAATACTGGAATTGGCCTAAATATAAAGGGAAACCTAAAAATTAAATTGGAAAAAAAAAATCTAGATAGTGAAACATGTTCAGCCAGTACTAGCATAGATGGAAAGAAAGTAAATTTAATTCACAAAGCACAGGTCACAGCTTGTCCTGGTTTTTGCCAATAGACAAGGAGTTGGTATTAAAAGGTTTAACGGGCTCAAATTACTTTCTTTCTAGTCCTGAATATGACCTGTAGAATTCAATTTCTCAGATGCAAGAAGCACTAACATATTTGAGTACTCCCAAATTACCAAAAATGCCGCAAACAACAACAAAAAAACCCAAACAAACCATCTTGCGTTATTTTACATTCCATCACATTTACAGAATGTCAGGAGATGGGAGGTAGAGGGTATTAGGGTAGATGGCTATTACAGTCCTAATCTCTTTTTATAGACTACCAAATATGTCACAAAACCAGTACATATCTCAGCGTAGCTCGAGTCCTCCTTTAGGACAAGAAAAAAATAGGCTTAGAAGCTTAGACAGGAGCACATCTGTAGTACAAATGGTAAAACAATGGTTTTCAGGAAGTGAATGAAATTGTAGGACAGAAAATCATCAGGTGACTTTCAGTGCAGAAGACAATAAATGCATTCTATAATTAAGGATAATGTTTCATTCAATTCATCCTCTCCCTCATCTTCACATAATTAAAAACTCAAAACAGATGCATGTTTTTCATTCTTTTGTTGCATACTGCATGATAAAGTATAACAACAAAAAATAAATTACAGATTTTAATTAAAAAACCATTCACTAGAGCAACAAGATAAGAGGCTTGTGCATAGGGCAGAAGCAGTAGATGTCTTATATCAAAACTTTAGAAAGTCTTTGGACAATTTCACAAGAAACAGTCTAAATAAAATTAGTTTAAGATAGCTGCAGACCTGGTCAAGAAAACTGACTCTGGAGAATAATTCTCAATGGTTTACTACAAAGGCAGGTGATTTTATCAGGTGGAGTTTCCATAAATGCCTACACCAGATTGTGCTCTGTTCAGTGTTTTCATTAATCATCTAGATGATGGAATGAATAACAATACATCAACTTAGGAACTCCTGCATGTTGAAAGACAGGCTTCAAAGGACAAAAGCAATTAATTGTGAGAAATCTGGAAACAGAGGAAAAAGTTCAACAGGGACAAGTACCACATATTGCAGTTGGGTAAGAATAATCTGCTACATAAATACACAATCAGGAAAAACTGATCACTTTTGAAGAGGACCAGGGTCTCATAGCAGGTCAAAACCTCAGCATGAATCAAAGTCATTCTGTTGTAGAGAGGAAAATACAATATTGTGATTACAGGCTGTAAAACGCAAAATGACCTGGTTTACTTGGCATTATGAAGGTCTCAATTGGACTACGGTGCACAGTTCTGACAAACACTCTTCAAGAAAGATACAAGCCAAATGTACAGAGTCTAAGGAAAAATCAGTACCTAGCAAAAATGTAGCTTAAGAAAAAATGATAGAATTTGGCTTGTTCAACATAAGGAAGATACAGGCAAGGCCATGTAATGACTTAAAATATATAAAAAGCTATCACAAAAGAAAATTTCATTTTTGCCAATGAGTTAAAATAGTAAGTTTAAGCTTCAGTAAAAAAAGTACCATTAAGTATCAGGAGATATTTTCTACCAGTAAGGAGAGCAGATGTGAAATCACCATTGTTAGAACCAGTATGTTCTGAATTTATTTTTTTTTTTTATGGACCACTCACTCAACTGTTTTGCAGGTGGGCTGCAGTTTTAATTAAAAACCACAAGGCTGGGCCTCTAGTAATTACAAAAGTACAAACATGCAGTTGTATGCATATTCCTCATATATTTTCCATTTACCAAACCACTTGTAAAAGGGGCTCTTTTAATCCACCAGGTTTACCAAAACTTAGTTCTTTAGATTTCTGAAATAATGCCTTGTCTGTTTCTTTCCACATTATTAAAATATTTTGAAAAAAATATTTTAAAAACCACATAATTTTGACTGTACTGAGACTCGTATAATAAGAGTATTTAATTTGTCAAGCTAAGTACATGAATAATATATAGTTCTACACTGGATTTTCATCTGGTCACTGCTATGTAGATTAATTTTCATCATACTTTTCAGTAAGAACTATCATCAGACAACAAAAATTCAAATGGATATATTATTCAATAAATGTTTCAAATTCTCATTTCCAGAAATATTTTACTCAAAATAGTTTTGTTTGAATGCAATTCTGTGAACTGATGCTGAATTAATTTTAAACCTTTCACTCCAACATTTTCAAAAGAAGACATGACTTCACCCATTTGAACATGATTTTTTAAATGAAATATACTGCATCTTTTAAGAAGTTCTCTAAAAAGACTTGAAACAAAACCAAAACAAGGTGTAAGTTATGCATAACATTTCATTTACATTTTTATGGAGAAAATGAAGAATGGGGACTGTCCTTGCTACCTCCACACTACAGCCACTGATGAGCCTATATTACAGTACAGAGAAATGCCCCATCTGATGTGTAAGTCTCATCCCACCAGCAACTTTGTGTGGTATTGAACAGAAGGTGGCTACCCAAGGATGTACTCCAAGCATTTCTTGAGCATGTTTAGCACCTCATGCCTGTACTTTTGTGAAGAGCAGCACTGAAATCATGGCTAGAACACAGTAAGTAAAAGAAATTATGAAAACAAAAAGAACAATTACAACAAAACATGCAAGTTCCACCCAAACTGCAACAATCTACTGCATTATCCGGCTAAATGAAGCTAATTTGAAACTATCTATTTCAATTATGCTCAAATTTTAAATATTTTAAGGGAAAATTCTACAATGCATCGAAAGACTAAGCTTAATTAATAACATAGTACATCTTAAAGGGATGCTTACCATTGTTATCCTATCCTATCTTAATAAAAAGGTGATTAAGATACCTAATGTAAAAGTAAAACTTATTAAATTAATTTAAATAATTCATACTCTTCCACCAATCTAATTTAAAGTGTTATATCCTATCTTCAAATTCTTATAATTAATTCAAATCAAAAGAGCCAACTTCTCATGATAATCCATTTAGAATACATGGAATACTTTCAAAAATGCTTCAGATTATAGAAGGTCAACATCAGTACGTAAAGTCAGACTAGCACAAGTAGTACACTTAGAAACACAGTTATGCCAACATTTTTTATAAAGATTAAGACAACAGATCTGATGCAAAATCCCAGCTAATCAGAGTGCCAAGGAACAAAACACTGTAAGCAGTACAGAGAAGTGACTGCAGTTGGTCTAATAGATTAATATACTTTGACCAAAAGGTTCTCATTGGAATACCCTGAACAGGAGAACCAATTATTACAAAAACTTCAAACTGACCAAGGAAGAAAGATGGTACTCAGAAGAGCTCAGCTAGGCTTCTTCCCCTTCCACTCCTCTGAGCTGGTGCTGTGTTTGAAAGTGTAGGCACTGAGTCAGGTTATGTGGGAATACATCGTAGAAAAGAAATACTTTAGAGGAAACAGATGACCCATCATAGTTATGATTTTTCTTTTCACATAAAGGCTCATGATAAACCGAAGATTTTAGGGAGTGGGGAAAAGCAGAAGATTGCAGGACAGTACTTAAAACAGACAAATCACTGACGTTCCATCACAGAACAGTTTCATAAAAACAATTCTGGTAGCAAGTGTAATTTAAAAGGTACCTGCTTCTCCCCATATACTTATTTTCTGCTCCATTCTGTAAGCTTTATGCTGGTTATGTCAATGTGACTGCTTGGGATGATGCTGTAAACTGAATCAGTGAAGTGAATTGGATGGGGAAGGGGAGGGAGGAAACAGCTGGTTTTTCTTAACCTTGATCATGAAATGTTTTATTTAAAAGGAAGCTGCATAGTGAATAGTAAATTGTAGGTATCATAAATATGGTATTTCATTCAAAACGACATGTATCTTTGGTATCCAAACACTCTTCCAGTCAATTTATTTTTGTTGAAGACTTTTTCAAGAGTGTGTGAGGTTCTGACATGGTAAACAATTTCAAACTGCCACACCAGTGGAATGGGAGAAGGCTCAGAAGTTTCTTCAGGTGAGAATACTTATGAAGGCAGGAGAGGCAGAATGCATATTCAAGTCAGTATGCTTTTCACCACAGAAAACAAGACATTTCCTCTAAAAAAAGGGGGGGGAAACTTCCACAGCAGCACCAGAAAAATGCAACGTGCTCCCTTGTTGATTCCAGGTAATGTGACATGAAATACAGGGGCACCTCTGCTGCCATAAAGGACACCAACCTATGCTTTTCCCCAGGTGGCTTGATGGCATCTATCCTTCTAGGCATGATAAATCAGTAGCTGCCATGATCTCTCCATAGAGGAGCTCAGACACCTTTGAGTCACTGAGTGAGAGCTCTGAAAAAACAAGTAGCTCTCTGCACACATTCTCACACACTACTACCAGAAAATAAAACCCTTCTCATTGTAGTTATTTGAGGGAAAGGAAGAAAGAAGGAAAGGTTCTTTGTTTTAAAGTAGATTTTAATTTTTTTTAAAGTAAATAAAAACAAAACCGAGTTACACAATTACCAATTTTAAATAAGTATAGTTTTAAAATTAATACAATCTGAAAAAAGAAGTTAAAAATAAGGAGAAAAATCATTTATTTCTATTTTTTTCCCTCAATATGTGTTTTCAAAAAAACCCAATGTGGACTTGAAATTTAAGAAAAATCTTTCTCTCCTGTTATTTTCACAAAAAATATTCTATGAATGGACAAAAATATTCTCCAACTTAGCTAGCTCATTTATGGAGAGTGAGGGGGGAAAGGGAACCACATTAAAAATAAAAAAAAAGCTCCAATATAAAACTTGTATATACAAGACTGGAATTTCTAAATGTAAAATTAGCACAGACAAAAACAGTTCTAAACATGGTGAGTAGGTGTTTAGTGACAGTAGCTATATCCAGACACTCTCTTTTCAGGAAACTATGCAACATTTTCCAGCAATAAAACTTTAAAAAAAAATTCAGGAAAAAAAGTTAATATATAATTCTACTTTTTCTGGATTTCACATAGATTACCTGTTTTCCTGTATAAACAGAGGCAACAGAATTTAAAGCTATCCTAATTACATCTACCCCAAACTGAAAGTTTAAGATATCTACTTGGCTACAGGAGCAACAGCTTTGGAATATGTGCCCGGGTAGCTCTGTAACTGTAGCACCCTCTGCTGTTTTTTTAGTTCCAAAACATGTATACTGTACACAACCAAGTAGAAAATAAAATTAATATGGATTGAACATGTTGTTTCTTGAAAAAGGTTACATTATTAACTAACGCTATGTGCAGTTTACAATAAAATGGTTTGCTATTACATATAGCATATTTGCAATTTTATAGTACTTGAGCACTCTGAAATACCTTGTTTCTGCATTAACATCAGGTAGCAACCAGAGGAAAAACCCAAAACATGCTGTATTTAACTGCTTAAAATTCTCCTTTACAGACACTGTAGCTTGCTTAAACTGGTGGTAACTAGTAAAGAGGTTTCTCTTTTGGCCTTTGATCATTTAACTTAATTTAAATGTATATATCATTTGAAATTATTACTGCAGGGATATAATTATACAAACATTTCAATCATAACTGCTTTCTCCCACTAGGAAAGGGGAAGGTGATACTCTCAAAAGCTCATTCTTGCAGAATTTTCCGTGCTTTTTGGACAGTCTGTTGAAGAAGAGATTTTTCTTCTGCAAGGATGAGCATGGCATGTGGCTCCTGGAGCCAGCTGATGCTATCCCACAATGCCATCACTGAACCTTCTGCCTGGGATCCATCAGTTCTTTTAAAGGACTATCTTAGGACTAGAGATTGTCTCAGGATGTACCATCTTTTTAACATATGGTATACTGTTGTCTGAAACGAACAGACTGATCCTTTCCTTCATTCCAGTCCCCTTGTCTCCTGTTTACATGTAGAATTAAAGCTGAAAGAAGTGCATTTAGCATTGCATCCTGTCAGTATGAAGAATTCATTTAGAGTGAGTTTTCACATGGAAACTGCTCTCTCACAAAGGATGAACAAGAGAAAACTTTTTCGCATTTTTCTAGGAAAGTGAAAACCAATTGTAATTTGTAGTGTGAATTTTCATTCACAGTAGCAATTCTACAATTAAAATGCATCTTCAGGAATCTTTTTGAAAAAGACAGAGTACAAGTGTAGGTAACAAGTTTGAACAAGACATTAGGCAGAGGCAATTTCCAGAGTTAACACTTGGGACCCTGCAATACACCATTTACAGCTACTGCAGCCGGCTCCACTTTTGTCCAGAAGTCTTACTGGTATAAGGCAGCACTTTTGGAAGCAGTTACAAGTATTCCTCAAAAGCTGCTTATTGATATTTTATATAATGCTGCCAGCTAGTGGCATATCTTGTACTGAGTTGATATCTACTGGGAGTGTAGAGGAAGTGGTAGAGTCTGCTCTGTCACTCTTCTTTTGATGGTATATGGTGATATGGCTGTTATAGACCATAACCAGAAAGATCAAAGAGTGAAACAAAATGACCATAGAAATGATCTCTGAAAGAGCTTGTTTTAACAGAAGGTACTTAGCAATATTACTAGAACAAACAAAAAACCTCCCTCCAGAACCACACAAAACACGTTATTTGAAACAAATTATCATATTTAAAAAGGATGTAATATGCAACATGTTTCAGTTTTTAAAACATGTAATCTGTTTAATACACAATAATTTCATAATCCAATAATCTCTAGCAACACATTAATCTTCCTGATCAATACTCAGTATGGCAGCCAAAACAAACATACAGAACAATAAAATATTTAACTGTTTTCTGATAATTTGGTCCAAATTGTTTCAGTGAAGTTTAGTGCCCAGTAAACAAATTCTGACTATGCAGTGCGTTCTATAAAAAACATTAAAGTCTATAATTATTCAGTGGGTCTCCTCACAGAGGGGGACTGATAATGTGTTCAATACTGGCTAGCTCCATTAGTATTAGGTATTAGAAGAAATAATCTAATACTCTTAAAGACCATTTTAGAAGTGTTTGGCATTTTATTTAGGGTAGACTACCATTTCATAGTATAAAGTTCTTAAAGAATATCACAGCAATTGTATGAAATGGTCGACCTAATTTCAGAAATACCACAACTGTAGTTACCTTTGTTGGTAAAAGGCAGCAGGATCACTACCTACCATTTCCACTGTGGGTTAACACAGAGAGAGCCAAGAAATACACAGGAAAAAGTCAAAGAAAGAGCCAGTGCAAGTCAAGGGATACTGGGTGCACACACAAATGCAGTCAGGTATGATCCAAATAGAGCAGCTCAGTAAACACATGGTTAGGGGAACTTTACTCTGATGGTGTGACAGACACAGTTACTCTGGCTTGAACACTGGGGACACTTACTCCTTACAAGTGGTAGCAAAAAAGTATGATTATTACACTCCAAGCCAGTACTGTGCACTGCCAGAAGATAATTATTTTACAGTTACCCTAACAGAGGCTAATCTAGAGTGCTTAGTAAAATAGACATAAATCAGTAATGTATACATCAATACAGCCGGACACTGACAGACACAGACATTTAAAAATGGGGAAGCAGTGAATCTGGAAATGACTTAGCAAACACTGCCTATAATAGCACAGCATGAACGCTCAAAGCAATACTGAATCCAAAAGGACCAATGTGAATCTTTGTATACACAGAGAAACAGTACAAAGAACTACAAATGTCCTATTACTTCTGTGTTAGCACTGGTGTTGTGCCTGTTAGAGTATAAGTCTTGTTCTACCATCTGCAATCAATAAGAAAGTAGCTGAAATACTGCAAAAAGTTAACAGAAGCACTGACAGTACATCTATCAATAGGAAAGCGTATGGAAACTTCAGCAGAGTAAATTATTCGCGGTAACAAGGAAATTTGTGTAGATTGATCACAATCTAAGTACTCACACAAAGAACAAAGATTAAGAAATCATGTTAGCATGTTTAACAGAGCAAGGTACGCTGTCTTGATCCACTATGTGAAGCACTTTTAGACAAAAAAAAAAAAAATCTCTACTGTTCAAAATAAATACCTGAATTGTTATCTAATGAACTCATATAACGATATTTTTTTCTGGATCCAAACCCTGAGTTTGGATTTTTTTTCTTATTTTTTGTCCCTTATTGAAAACAGTTTATGAGAATAAAGTAACTTACAATAAAAGTCCCTTGAGCTTCCTATTCTGAGAATCTACAACATCATGTCTCTCTAAATGCCTCCCATAATTTAAGAAAAGCGTTTTATTCCAGATCCTAAATGTCTTAAGTCTATATGTTTTTATAATTCAGTTTATGATGCCTACATCTGTAATGGATGTCAACCATAATTACAAATGTGAATTTTCTTTCTCAGCCTTAACATTATTAATTTGGATATTCAGATAACCTTTAGACACAATTTTCATTCAGAAATCAGAGAACAAATTCATCTATGGCAACAGTTAAAGAATATATCCTGAAGTATTTTGTGGCAGAATCACATAACTGTCTTCAATGTTCAGAACTGAATGAAAGCTAGCACACTTTTAAAAGGAGAGCACATAGTTATGATTATTTTTTCCTTTTGAAGGTAAAAGTTTATTAAATAAATTTACCTTTTTGCTAATGAAAAGTCAATGTTCATTGAAACATAGCTTTGGAATACTAAGAATGGAGTTTTGAGATTAAACACATATATATCAGAACAGTTTCTACATCATTGCTTTCATAAGGAGGAACAGATATGTGCACAGTTTTTAAATATCTGCCAAACTTACAGAGACACCACCACCCCTCCCCCCCCCAAATTTATTCTATCAGTTTTGCTTGTTTGAAAATAAACAATCCAACCTGAAAAACAAGGCAGAAAAATCAAACAAGAATTATATGTATATCTGCAAATGTTAATTATATAATAGTAATAACTCATTACATCAAAAATATTTCATTACTTTTGCTCAGCTTCTTTTCCATTTATAATGGAAAGTTTTATAATTCAAATCCATTAATAGCATAGATGATTTTATTAGTAAGTATACTGAAGCACAGCGATACTGGGTCAGACATTGAAGGTCCACTTACAGCTCATCTTGTCTCAGGTTAATGCGGCCAGTAACTGATGCTTAGACAGGAGTGAAAGATCAGGACAAACACATCATCCTACTGCCCCATTAATTCTCCTAACATCCAGCACTTCCTAAGCTATAAGTGATGTCTTTACATTTAACAGCCACAGTGAATTTTTCTCGCACAATTTTTCCCCTTTGCTTCTTGAATTCACGTCACGTTCTAGGATCCAAAACATTCTGTAAGGAGGAATTTCACAACTTTAATGGGTGGTTTCTTTTGTTTTTCTCTGGTTTGAGTTTGCCCTCTCCACGTTAGAAGTATTGTTTGCTTCCTGTGCTCTTGCACTGTTGTTCCTCAGATAGCCACTGCTGGCCACTGGCCAACACAAATCAATGGGCTAAACTAATTTTCTGTCCAACCCAGTTCAACTGCTCTAATGTTCCCGCCGCAGTCAGAGAACCAAAAATAACATGCACTGGGATGACTTAAGGGGGTATCCACACAAACAACTGTGCTACATAAAACAGCGTAACACATAAAAGGCTATGGTCTGTAGAATTGTATCTCTGACCACAGTAATGGTGTTTCTCAGCTAAACGAAATGGTTATTGAGGGCTCATACAGAAATATTTTATATTGATTCAATTAGACTTCCATCAACATAGTACTGTATTTAAATAAACAATGACTTACACACATTCCCCGTGTTGTCAAAACTTGTAAGAACATCCTTAACATTTAAGAGTCCATCGTGAAATCTGGAAGAAAGCATAAACAGTGACTTTATCAACACATAATACAACCAAAAAACCCCACCATCTTGCCTCTTCAGAAAAGAGGTTCACTGCATGCCTTCACTTGTTACGAACCCCTTTCCCAGGCAAGCAGCAAACAGGTACTACTGCAGCCACTGGGGGAGAACAAGGGGACAACCATTAGTTTCCAAAGTTCCATCACTGAAATCCATGAACCACGTACATGCTTCTCATAAACTAATACTTTACCAAAACAAAAACATTTCCAAAGAGCAGTAATTTTTGTTTAGTTGTGGAAGTTACACACAGGAAAGGAAGAACTTGGGTAAAGCGATTTCTTTGAAAGGAAAACCAAACGACTATTTTTGAACAGCAGCTGTACACACATTCCTATTTTCTCCCACAAAATCAAGAGCACTTAATTTAATTAACATGAACAATGAAACTGATTAATGTGTTCAGTGAACTGCATTTTCTTTGGTTTTACATTTGCATAACCCAAGTGAAATAAACATTCAGAACTGGTGATAATAAATTAATTAACTGAATTTCACTTAACAGCAAATTTTAGAATACAGTGAGCAAAATACTGACAGTAGCAGAAAGAACATGCACCAAAGTTGAATAAAAATTTGCCTAAGAAGCTTCCTCTAAATGTTGTAGATGTCAGGCTAGCTGGATTCATACACACGCACACAAAAAAAAAAAAAAGAAAAAAAACCCCAAACCCTAAAAATTTAATAACTATTCCACGGTAATCTAGGTCCAAAATTTACAAAATAAAAAAATCTTACAGTTTCCAACATTCAGATCACATAGTTGTTTCACAAATGCATTTTTAAAAAATCTAAAAAGAATTCAGCAAGGCAGTAAAATAAAAAAAATAGTCTTTATAATGTTTCAAATATAGCTTCTAAGGCTGTTGAGGAACATGCCAATTTGAAACAATGAAAAAATGGAAGAAATCCAACAACTCTAGCACCTACAAAATTAGTTCTTATTCTCTTTTATTTCCTGAAGTAGGACTGGTGTAAGAATGAGAAAAAAAAAACCAACCTTTTTGCAAATATGAAACTGTGTATTTACAGAAAAAGCTATTTATAGCTTCTGATAATTGTAAGCATTTAAAAAAACACTTGTATGTTAAATTTTGAGAAGCACCACGTAGGAACTAGACTAATTCTTAGAAAAAAAAAGAAAATCAAATGGAAATCAAGTTAACAGAAACTCAAATGAGTTCATAAACAGGAGCAACAAAATCTATTAAAGAAGTTATGAAAGATTTGAATGGACATTAGAGCTCTTCTCCCAGCTACATAAAACCAAACCAAAAATACATTCCTCAGCTGCAGTGGAAGCCTACAGGAACTTTGACAGATCATCAGGACTAAAAGTACACTTTTGCTTTTTCTTTCCCCCCTCTCCCCCCCAAGTTTGTTTTCAATCAGACTTGCTAACTGATGCAACAGAGTTAATTCAAGGGAAGTAACAAGAAAGTTGACAGGATCAGTAGTTCTGCCCTTTAAATTGATCCCTGCTGACTTCTCGGCATCCTACAAACCCCGTAACTGTGCATATGTCCGACACAGTTAGGGTCTCTCAGACAGTTGTGAATGTCTCCTCTTCTAGATGAATGTAAGATGGCGGGCAGAGATGCTGAGACATTAAAGAAATATTTTAACCTTTGTTGGCATGTAGATTGGTTCTGGAATAACATGTTTTGGTTTTGGTTTTTTCTCCCCTCAATTTCTTTATGTAAATAGTCCATATATAAAGGAGATTTATCATGCAAATCTCCAGGTGAAGCAAACAAAGGTAAGGATTAACAATTTAGCAATCTAGTACCTGTAGTTCAACAGAATGCTACGAAGAAAGAAAAACAGAAGTAAGAGGAGTGTCCTGGTCTAGAGAAGAATACAGTTTATATTCTTCAGGGTCAAAAGGCAGACAAAGGCAAAAAAGAGAAATGACACAACCACAGCACTGGCCTTAAAATTGCCACTAAATCAAATTTCAGGCTGTTACTAAAATGATGGTTTATAACTGGAGATGAGAAGTGGACAGCTCTGAGTACCTCAACCTGAAGAATAAGCAAAGATTCCACAACAGATGCCTGCCACACACTTACAGTTTTTAAGGTTGTCCTGAAATTCTGGTGGTTTTATTTAACTCAATTAATGTTATTCATCTACATTATTATTTTTTATACACTCAGTCTTCACTAAGGTTCAATTCTTTCTCTGATTATAAAACATTTTTTCCAAAAGTAAAATTAACACGCACAAATTTCAAACATATTCTTACACTTATTATTCAGTGGTCAAAAGCTTGTGGTATCCAAGTACAAACACAACACACCCCAATGTTGGCTCTCTTGGCCAGCAGAGGTATTCTGCACAGGCACCCTTTTCTGGCTGCCTGCAACATTCAAAGTCTCTTCTTAACTTTGTCTCAGCAATCTCTTTCCTTGCTTTCAGAAATACTATTCATGGCAAGCACATAAGTGAGCCATAATTTAATGATGAGAAGCATGCAGCTTTGCCATCAGGGACTTCCCCCCTCTCAGTCTTCCAGATGCCCACTCCACACTCATTGTGAAACAGGACAGGATTTAACAGCTGCTTCCTTCAGTCTGATCAGCTTATGAAACCTTCACTGAGAAAAGCAGGGAGCAAGCTCAATCTCCTAGAATGAGAGGAGCAGCCATTATCTCAGTGATCTGGCTAGCAAAGCTGCTCTCATTTACTCCAAAAATAACATCTCAGGTCTTAACTATATTACCATTATGGACTACTTTAAGACTACTCCACATTAGTTACAGTGGATCTTCTGAAGTCAATTAGCATGACAAGAAAATACTCTGTCATGGGTATTTTTCTCCCTATACCAGTCTAAAGAAGAAGCACTTAAATTCCACTGGTAACGGTTTAACAGTTAGAGAACCCAAACAGTGAAGAATTTAACATAACTTCCATTGCAGAGAAGTTTTAGGACTAAGGAAAGCAGCGTGCCAACAGCTGATCTACTTGTGAAAGGGAGAGCTCAGAGAGGCACAGTTTCAAACAGCAATAGCCACATGTTTCTCCATTTGGAGGACTGTATTTGTAGAGCCTGCAGGCAAAATCTGCACCAGCTGCTCCTCAGCTCTTTTCCATCATCGATCTGACTTGCAGACTAACGTAAATACAGGTATTCTCTCCAAATTCTGCCATAAATTTAATGCTACTCAGTCCTACACCTAAAAAGCACAGCTTCTAGTTTGGGATCCACTGGTCTGCATACACCTCCCAGCTGTTCTGTAACAGCTGCTGCTTCACTGTCCCACCCCATCAGCTGATCTTCCATTACCTGGTCCAGAGAAAACTGCCAATAAGTGTCACATCTTGTTTCTGTGAATACCTGTCATAATCACAGCTTTCCACAGTATGTTTTATAAACTGCCCATAAAGAGTTTGTGAGTGTCAGGTGCACTGAATTATGAAAGTCCAACAAAGGAATCTGTGGTAGTTTCACTGGGCTAGCCCTTGTCCAGCAGCCAACACAGCCATTCACCCACTTCTCCCCACTCCCAGGGGATGTGGGAAAGGACTGGGGGCAAGGGTAAGGAGACTCGTAGGTTGAGATAACAATTTAATAATAGAAATAAAACTTAAAATAATACTAATATTAAAATAGTAGTGATAATTATAACAGTAACAAAATATACAAATGAGTGATACACAGTGCAACCACTCACCACCCACTGACCAGGCCCTGATAATGATCTCGGAGGAGCGACAATCCCGAACTGAAACTGCAATCCCGGAAGAAGCCCAAGCCAAAGTCAGAGAGAGCCAAAAGAGGAAGAGCCCCTCACTAATATACTGGACATTATGGGATATGATATGGAATATCCCACTGGCATATTCAAATGCCAATTTAGCTTATTAATTTAAATATTCCTCGCTCCCTTAGATCTTGCACTTGTAGACTAACAGAACATGGAGTCCTTCACTTCCAGCAACAAAAATGAAATTACTGGTATGTTATCAGTGTTTCTCTCACAACAAATCCCATGCTGAAAGCAAAATGCAGCAGTATTCTAAATACTAAAAAAAACCCCAGCTCTGTTCCAGCTAAAAACCAGGACAGAATCATAGAAGCTTGTGGTTAAATCTCAACCCTAAAATTCACATAAATTTCCACAGGCACTCAAAATACAGAAGAACATGAGTATTTAGTGCTTTGGAATTTGTCATGAACATTGTACAGTTCAAAGACCTTCAAAGAAGTTCAAAGCTGGGATTGCCAAGATCAACAAAGTACTTCAAACAAGCCTAGGTAAGCATCATGGAGAAAGTGAATTGCAGGCCTGTATGGTTCATCTGATCTACAGTGTTCTTAAAATAAGCCTTCAAGATACAATAAGCAAAAATTTCTATAGCTGAAGTAGTGAGTCAAGTGATAGAAATCTATGAATTATAAACTAATTTAACTCATGTTTCTCCTCATATGAAGCCAAGCAAAATTCCTTACTCTGGACTTTTAATAAATCCACTTTGGATATATAAATAAAGTCAGACAAAGAGACAGATACCTTTAAAATATTTAATGTTCCTTCCTCTCCAATTCAGACAACAAAAGTGACTTTTACATGTATTTAAAAATAGCTATAGACAGTAGAATAAAATTAATCCTTCAGTAGCTCCTATTAAGGTATGCTTTTTATTAACCATAGTGAAAGAAAACAAATATCCTTCTTTTATAATGCTCTTCAACTGAACGAGGAAAAATAACACAAAGAACTAAATACACATACTAAATTTTAAAAATACTACAAAAACTAAGATAGACAACATTTCCATATAATACTGAGAAAGAAAGAAAAAAAACCCACAACACATCATCATATATTATTAACCTGGATACAAAATAAAACTACAAAATTTGTGGAAAATGAAAGACAGGATAATGTTAAGAAAGTGACTGCTAAGGGTACTTAACAAAAGGCTTGGTGAGTGTCACCATCAATTATAACTGCAGCCCAGGAGGGATCTGAGAGTTACCTGCAAACTTTGTTACCTGATCAGATGCCTTTTCTGGGCCAGAGTATAGCAAAACAAGGTAATTCCCCCTGCACTCCAATTCAAGATCGCAGCTTAATATGGCAAGAAACCAAAACAATGGCTTCTTTGACTACAAATTATTTTTACAAATACACACATCTTATGCAATATGATGGAACAGTCTTAACTTGATCAGTGAATGAAAGAAATATGTTGACAAATCACTATTTATCTCTTTCCTCAATTTCCTCCTCCTGTGGCCGAGCCTTTATACTGCTAAACCCACACGCTGTCTCTCAGCATGCAATACATGGAAGAAAGCAAGTTTACCATATCCACACAAATTGTCCGTAAGGAGCAGGCAATATTTCTTGAAATCTGCTCCCCTTCATTTTTTTATGTCTATCCATAAAATAAAAATCTACTAAAACTTCAAAATGTTATTAGCAGAAATATCCGATAGGAACAGCTAATGAAATTCACTCCTAAGCCATCTTCTAACATGTTACTTGCCACAGACAAATAACATGCCTCTCATTTCTAAACCAAAGGTCTAGAATAATCTAATCATTTCTTTCACATTTTTATCTAAAGCTTCATTCATATTCAGAATAAAGGCATGACATCTTGCAAAGGACACTTAACACTCTTTACAAAGATTTAACCATTCCAGTAAACTGCTGACATTTTTCTTTTCAGTTCTGCATTTTAGTATTTGAAACACCAAATGACTGATCAATGGAAAATATTTTACCACAGAAATAACTTATTTCTTCCCTAATTGCTTAAAATGAGCCTACAATTTTAAAGTAAATCCATATCCTGAAATAGAAAATTTGAAGACATTGGTTGCTCCTTTTTCAACTCCAATAAAAGAATAATTTTCCTGTCTAAAAGACAGACACCATCTCCACAGTGAGATACTGCATCTTTATAATCTATAATCACTCCATTGCTAAAACTATTAATACAAAATTTAAATTTAAAAGCACATTCCTGACTAAGAATGGAAGGATTTAGAAATGCAATATTAAATAAATATTTTAAAATGGTTCTACTTACTTACTATATAACTTCCCATCAACAAGAAAACACATATTTAGCGCGTGCCTAATTTTTAATAGCAAAGTTAAAAAGAACATGAACAAAGGTAACAAATAAACATGAAAGTTTTATTAATAAAAACATATTTCTAACTGAGAAAAGATCCAGATGGCAAGATAATAACTGTATTGAAATACCTTTGGCCACTTCAAGCTTGCAAAAACTTTCACTAAAAATGAGGTTTATATTTTTTACCTGCAGACTAGACTAGTTCAGTTTACTGTATCCAAATCTGAATGTGAAAACCGCAGCAAGATTCCACCTTGGACTGAACACATCTACATTCTCCATGTTAGACTGCCACAAACACTCAGCCTGATTCCCAGGCTGACTTCCTGTCAATTCAGGGATTTATTTTATAACTAACATTAATGGCAAACAACACTAGAGAGCAATTTCATTTATGGAGCCACTCAATTAATACCATCAAGACAAAAACGTAGCGTGTAGGAGCATCAAATATGGTACAAATCCAAATGAGACTAATCAAATAAGATTCTGGATTATAAGACAAGAAATTTCATTTTGACACACCTTTCACTGCTAACAGAAAAAATCACACTCATCAGACACTCCTTTTCATACATTAGAGCTATCGTGAAGCACCTTAGTGCCTACAGAAACTTCAAGAGACCACCTTCCACCATGTACTGTGAATCTACATTTCATTAAGCACACTGGAGATCACTGTTTAACCAGAAGAGTTATGAGGATTTTTAAAAGGAGTCACTGATGCTGTCACTTCAAGGATCGAGTCAAAATGGCTCATAAATCCAGCTTAATATTTTTAAGCAAAAATTGCCTTATATTGGTGCTTCTGGCTTCCTGCTTTGGAAGATTTGTTATTAAGAATTCTTCTAACAATAAACTAGGAACAGAAACACACAGCATAAGCTCTTCTTTCCCAAATGTGAAACCAACCTGTTTTTTGGTTAGAAAAACAGCAGCTTATTAAAACAAGCTGTGTTGAGAAGTTCACAAAAGCATGCACATGACTGGTAGTTCCGACCGAAGCTTCTATTTGCCTTACAAACTGCTCCCCAATGCCCCTCTACAGCAGTAATTCCAGCTAGGTCATAGCAAATCTGAATATACAATTTGATCAGTTTTGATAGCCCTTGAACTGATATAGCTTGACCTTTATACTCTGCCAAAAGCCAGTAACAACCTTATGAACTTTCTTAAGCATTTAGTCTTGTCAAGATATTATCTGACAACCTTTTTAACATCCAACATATGCAATGAGCTTTCCCAAGAAGATGTTAATGCATAAGGAAACATATGTAGATGAAAATTCAAAAGTACTTTTGTCAAGATTTTAGAGGGGCCATAGCAACATTTTTTTCCTGACAAAAAGATATATAAAAAGGCTCTCCTACTCAAGCACTCTGTTATGGGTTTACCTGACTGATGTTTTTGTTAATAATATGCTAATAATACGCTCCTGTTATCTTGTTAAAATTATTTCTATTGATTAAGATTATGATAATTAATATTTTGCCAATAGGAGGAGAAAAATGAAGGGAAGACTGTCAGAAATACAGAGGATCCTTAAATTTCCAAGACATGATCAGTTCTCAAAGATCCAGGAACGCTCACTCCAAGATTTCTTCTCTCTAGATACACAAGTTTCAGTGAGAACTGTTGCTCTGTTATGTATGGTAAACTGTCATGCTTATCCTCTTAAACTACTGCTTCTGCAAAAACAGGGTAGAAACTTTACTTAATACAGACTTAAGGTAAAGTGGATTTTGTTGCAGGTATTTATACCTTGTCCCTGGCAGCATACACAGTGAATATTTTCATCTTCCCTTCTGCACCATCTTGCAATATTCTGAAATAATAAGTATATGCTATCTATTGCTACAGGTTCAATATATACGGAAAACATATTAATGCAGAAGTGTAACTAAGTTCTGATCATTATTCCCAAAACAATCAGTGATTACCACTTTTATAGATCACCGAGTATCTTATAGAAAGGAGAAAAATACAGGGAAAAAGTAAAAATAAAAATCCCCACCAGGAGACAATCTTCCTATTCCCAATATACAGTTTTTGAAGCCCTGTGTGAGCCTGCTCCAGCACAGAAATTGAACGTGTCCATTGGCTAAACTCAGAGGAATACAAAAGGTAAAAACAAAATCCCCATACTGAGAATACTATATAATGATCACCAGTAATAAAACCATGCATGAAAAAACGTGCTTGTTCGCAGCCTACAGTTCGAGCTGTGTCCTATTATTAATGAAGCTACGATGAGACAAATAAAATGATGACACGGGAAGTGATGGAAACAGAAGTGCACAAATATCAAATGTCAGAGCAAGATCAGCCTGACATTCCCTTAGCTTTTGTACTGCTGGCACAGGTGAACCCTAGCTCGGCTCCTACTTTAAAACTCCCACAACTAGTAAATCAGGTAAGTGACAATGAGCGTTACAAACCATGGTAGTGAAATAAGGAGACTGAATGAAGTTCAGCACTGCAGCGTAAAGTACTGCAGACTTGCTCGGCCTAAATTCTACCTAAACACCTTACATTTCCTATTAGCAGTGTGCCTCTGCAGACCTACAACCAGGGAACAGAGACATTGCACAAAGAGATTAGGCAGGCTGTGAGCATCTGGATCAAGCTGTAGCATTCCCCAGCAGTTCACTGGAGAAGTCCATACACAGAAAAAACACTGTACCTACTTCTGTGACAAACAGGCAGTATTTTCAAACGGGAAAGTTTTATTTTGAAGCCTTCTAGCATCAATAAGTGAGGAAAATTGAAAACTAAGGCTTTATAAAGCTCTACACAATTTTGTATTTGACTTTGCGGCCACCTGCAAATTTAAGGCAACCTGCATGTAGTGTTGTGGGGCTGGGGTATTTTTTTGTTGGGTTTGGGGGTTTTTTGTTTTGGTTTGGTTTTTTTTTTCTTGCTGTTTTGTTTTTTAACCTTGCAAAAATGTCACTTAATGATGGTTTCTTGTTTGTGTTAGATCTTAGTTTCTAAGATTGACTTTAATTTAAAGGTCCCAGTTAAATGAAAATATACTTTACAATTTCCATGATTCAGGTACTCCAGAATATCCTCTACTGTGCACAGAATGCAAAATCCTACACCCTCAGCAGGGCTAATTAGGGGCTGCAAAACAAGTATTGATTCAGAGATGCTTAAGTTACTGCTGCAATGATACCTGTTGAGGCAAAACCAACTTACTGATATGTACAAAACTGAACAAGGAAAAGGAAATGAAAGCAGGAGAAAAGGAGAAGAAAATCCCCAAACTACACATAGTAATGAATGGGAGCTAAAAACTTTTCTGTTTTGCTAAAGCTACTGTGAATCAATTGACACTCCTACAGAGGGTTTTTGGGGGGTTTTGGGGAGGTTTTTTTGTTTTGATTTTTGTGTGGGTTTTTTTTAATGCAAGTATCTTAATTTGTTTTACCTGCTCTAATATAAAACAGATTTCTTCATTAGCCATAAACCATTTCTGTAGGAAGAGGAATTTTTTTTATTCTTTTGCTTTGTAAATTGGTTTCCATATGATCACTGAGTTTTACAAGAACTATTAAGAAGAAAATTGAATAAAATATAGTTCACTACCAAAAAGCTTTTAGAACTTTATGAATAAAATGTCATTAAAATTTTTATTAAGATTACAAGTAAATGTGTTCAGGTTTTTTTTTTTAACATCCTATTTATACCTGAAGAATGTCAAAACAGAAAGCTATTAAGAGATATAAAATAAATGCTCATATCTGCATTCTGTTATAGGTACAATCATCAGCATTTCCATTCAAGCTCTGCCATTTCAGTGAAATGTACCAAAAAAAAAAAATCAGACAAGCTGCTTACTGTAACAAAAACTAAAAATAACATCCAACAGTTTATTTGTAAACTATGCCCTAGTTACACAAAACACTGGAAGAATGACTAATGAGTTTTAGATTTGAGGCCTGTACAAGATTTTAGGAAGTACTTCAAACTTAAATGATATTTACCTTAAGGACACACTATACTCAGGATAAAAGATGCTTTTATACTGAACCCAGGTCCCAGTTTCCTCTTCTGTATTCTGGTCTTCTATTGAAAAGAGATTGAATGATGCAAACCTTCTTACAGATACTTGTTGGAGGTGCACATCCTTCAAATGCTTTTTCTTCAGAACCTTGGAAATGAAGAAGAAATTAAACATTAAGAATAAAACTTTCAAAAAAAGAACAAACACAGGCTTATTTAACTGAAGAGGCAAGTCTGGAATCAACCATAACAGCTACGCTAAATAACTAGTCCAAGTATGTCAAGCCTAAGAAAAATAACAGTGATATTGATGGTAGGGGTCAAGGGAAGGGGTTATGACTTTATTAAGTGGACTGATGCATTAGCCAATCGTTACATGATCTCCAAAATACACTGACACCACCATGTGCAGAGCTAAGAGACTGAAGAGTCCAAGGCAGTGGCAGAAGCAGAATGTGGCCATTTGCATTTTGTGTAATAGCTAAATTATTAAAACACTCATTCAGGAAAGTGAAAACGTGGGCTCTCTGTCCTGCATAGTCCACTGCACTGAACCCTGTCTTCAGGGAGTGAAGTATCAGTTCCGCCATACAGAAAAACCCGGCACCCAGCCCGTTTGAGCTGTATCACTGCACAGAAGACAACCAGCATTTCCCTGCCAGACAAAAAGGCTTATTCTTTAGGTCAGCAATGTGGAAGGAGAGATGTCCTGGGTTTAACTTCTTTTTCGTAACATTGGACAGAATACATAAATAATTGCCATTGCATTTTTAAAATGAAGGTACATAAGCAGTCCACAGTGATGGGGAAAAAAAAAATGGAGTAGAAAATAAACTCATCACTATAAATAGACAAAGCTACAAGGAATAGCTCTATTGAATTGGAGAACACCACAATTTAGTTTTTTGCCAACAACAGCTAAATCTGAAGTCAAATGAGAAGCAGCTCTCCAGAATTATGAAACTTGAAAAGGAAGCTTTGCATACGGGATGCATACAACAAAATGATGGGTCAGGGATTTTTTGTTGCACCCAACCTTTGTTGACCAAGCTTTAACTAGAAATGCACTCACATCCAACAGCCTTACAATTTGGTGCTGTGACCTATTATTTTCCAGGATACTTGGAAATACTACATATGTGAGCAGAACAATTGTATTTGCTATGCTGTTAGTTTCTAACAGGTCTGATACACCAGGCTTATTGCTTTTGGATCTGTTTTCATTGGCAAGTCTCAGCATATGAAAGACATGGGCATTTTAATTAAAGTATTAAAAATGGCTTTGTGCTGCCCATGCTATTTCTTTTACTTTTGTAAGACATGGGAAAAACACACACATGAAGGAAATTGCAAAAATAACAAAACAGGAAAACCAAATTAAAAGACAAGCAGAATTAAGACCTTCATATAATAGTGTCATGCCTGGAAGCAAAATGGAACAACTTGACAACTAAAAAAACCACCAAGATCTAATTTTCAGAAAAGCATGCTGTTTTGAGGCCTTTTTTCAAGCAAAGCCAAGTCATTACGTATGGGGAAAAAAATCCAGCAGTAGCAACACTTTCCTGTTTTCAGCTACAAGTATATGCTGTTGCTACAGGATAATCCACGGACAAAAACCAAAAGATGACAAACATACCTAAACTCATAATAATGTTTTGAAAAGGCTGAAAGATAGTCTTCTCTATTTTCGTGATGCCGTTCCAATGAAGGTGAAGCTCCCCAACTTTCCGCACGCTGCCAATATAAAGGAACACGTCCCAGAGACCTGTCAAGCCAGTAGCCAATACCAAAGCCAGCTACAGGCCTCTCAGCAGAACAGACACCATCCTTCTTTTTAGTGATGGCAGAGTAGAACTTTGGTGGGGAGGAATCACTGAACACCACTGTTCTTTCTTTGGGACTGGTGGCCTCTTTATCTCTTCCCTCAGTAAGTTTCAGACAAGTTTCTCTGCAAATTTTTATTTCAAAAAATACAGAAGCCTTGTTTCACTCTCCTCAAGATCTTATTTTGGTACTGAAAGGCCCTGTCTTCTGCACAAGACCTTTATAGGTAGACACAAGTGTACATGGGTCACACATACAAATATTACCTAAATAAATAATAGTATTTTAGGTTTTGTAATAAAAGATTATCTTCCCACAATTAGGTTCCTTAAAACACTCCAAGAACAACAAAAAACCTCAATGCAAGTTCACCCTCCTACCCTGCAGTTTTCCCTCTGTCAAACTTGCATTTTTCTTTCCTCTCTAACTTGCAATATAGAAGTCAAAGGTGATTCTTCCTTCATTAACACTTTTAACAGCCAGAAAGCATCACCAGACTAACTCCTGTTTTAGAAAGATTCTAGTAATATATTACCAAAGATGTAAATTACAGGCCCTCTGGTATTTAATCACAATATTAAGAACATACTTAAGAATCCCTATAAAACCTAAAGATGTTTGATCACTTGAAAAAAAACAACCAATGCACCAAAAAATATGGAAAAGTCGAGTCACCTGAAATTTCCTGTATTTCTCATTGTGTATGGCCTAGTTGCACTAAAAAGCCAAATTCAGTAACAGCTGATGTTCTACAAATCTCCGCTCAGTTCTATGGCACTGACTGGAACACTATGTTGTACACATCATAAAGTTTCTACATAATCAGCTACAGCATAATCTATAACTACACCATCTCTAAATATCATCAGTAGTTCTGTGTATTATTTAGTTTTACAAATATCTTATTTACAAAATAATTTTATTCAACTGTAAAAACTTTACAAACTCAAGACTAACAAAAACATTGAAAAAGATCTGGAGCACAGGCACTCTTCACAGACAGAGCAGCAGGAAGAAAAGAAAAAATGTTTTAGAAGTTCTTCTGTTGAGAAAAAAGAAAATGGAAAAAAAAGGCCACTGCACTGTCCTCACTTTAGCTTTTGTTTTTCAATTCTGAAAGCTAAAGCACATTAGCTGGTGAGCAAGACTTCTGAAAGAAGAGAAGCAAGAGGAAGGTAACAGGCAGGATAAATATATAAAACTTACAGATTTCAGGAAAGTTTTAATTAAACTTTCTACAGGGAGCAAGTGTACATATAGGGTGCAATTTAGTTTATGCCTGTTCCTGTAACTTCCCTGCTAAAGACTACAGACTGGATAATGCCATCAATTGCATGAACTGGTAGAGCTCAAAACACAGCCTCAGGGAATTTACTTCAGTCATTTATAAATGCATACTACACGTGTAACTTACCTTAGAATTATTTTTTTAAGCAAAAAAATATTTTCCTTGATTCTGACAAGCTAAGTTTAAAAATATTGCCAAACTTCAAACTCAGTACATACATAAAACATTTTATTGGTAAAGAGCACATGGGTAATTATGCAAACCCCTGGTTCTTTATGCTAGCTTCATAGGATACTTAATAAAAGGGCTTTTTTCTTAATTAAATCAGCGAGCACGCACTCAAGCATCCTTACCATAGCAAATCAATTTGTGTATGCATTGAATGAAAGCAAATTCAATATATAAACACACCATAGAACTGATTTAATGTAAGGTGTTATTATAAGCAGTATGAAAAGCGTTTTTAGAAGCACTGCAAGAAACACTTTGACAGTGCTCCTTTAAAGATGGATATAACTTCTCCCAATCCATAGATAGATCCAAGCATGACTGTAGTGAAGAGTGCAGAACTGATTTTTACTTCAGATATACCAGTAAGACTAAATTGATCCTTGCTCATCGTACCATATAAAAATCAACAGAAAAGCTAAAGAACCTGGAAAAACACAGGGAATCTGCAGAGGAAAAGGTCACAGATACATGCATTTTGAGGAAGAAATGGAAGCCTTCTCCCCAAATACCTACATCCACCCCTCATACCTTCATTTAATGGTTATGAAAAGTTCCTTATGATTTTAAGACAGGGATATGCCAAAGGCAGTATGTTGAAAAGAAATAACAGCTAGTATAGCCGCAGAGGTGAGCTCGCACAGTCTGCTAGAACAGAAACCTACAAAGACAAACCTGATAGTCTGGCCAATAACTCTGATATTTCCTGCTTT
>NW_010323957.1:0-569 GCF_000700745.2 Antrostomus carolinensis | reverse complement strand
CTGCTGAACAGGACCAGCGAATTTACAAACCAGAAACACACAGAAAGAAGGTCAATACCAACCTCCCCACACCTCCCGCTCTGTCACCCTGCGGCCAGGTGCCCCTTTCAGCCCATCTGCTGCCATCGGACCTGCTGCCGCCACTCTGCCTTCCCGGGGAGAGCTCCCGGTGGGCAGCTCCAAGCACCCATTTGCACCAAACTAAACATTTGAGTTAGGATTGTAAATATTATGTTTGATTACAATAACAACTCATGAAACTGATTCGGGTTTTTAAACCTCTATGCATACGCTCAGCTGCAGGGGAATCCTTTCCATCCTTGCACCACTCCTAAAGGGTCCAAAACAGTATGGAAGGCGGGAGCTGCCAGGCTGCTGTTCACCCAGAGTGCAGGGGTAACCACTCGCTGCTTCTTTCTCCTCACCCTCCTCCAAGCACGGCCCCACCAGACACCCAGCAGCTGCAGGTAAAGCCCGGTTTTCGGTGCCAGGTGAGTGGGGTCTTGCCCCAGCTCCCCACGAAAGGCAGTTTGGAGGGGGTGAAAGGGGGGGTATTGGGTAGCAGCTAT